>NW_026057577.1:151515547-151530606 GCF_023721935.1 Panthera uncia
GGGGGATGATACCCCAAAGATGAACTCCAAATACTTTAAGACCTAAACACTGACACACTACAAATGTGTCAGAAGCAAACAGAAGACAGTGGGTTTACAATCTTCGATCTTCGGGAATTCCGTCCTTCTTAAACCAGCTGCTAAAAAAAAAGGCCCACCAGACAGAACAACCGGCAGAGGGACCACACGGAAACGTGAAACTTCTAAAACACAGTAGGTCAACAGACTGGGGAAATGTGCAACACACGCAGAGATCAGAACTGCCATCCAGCACGTGCGAGGAGCTCGGGAAACCCAGAAAACAGGGCGGATGTGCAACAGGTAACAGGTCACAGGCAGGCAATTCTCCGCGGAGGACGTGCCCGCGGCCAATGGCAAGCGAGCAAGTCCTCAAACTCCCCACCTCGCAATGAAATGCAAGTTAAAGTCACAACTCTTCGCTGCTCAGACTACAGTCATCGGGCCTTCCCCCAGGGGCAGGGGAGGCGGGTCTGCGGTGACCCCCCAGGTGTCCGGTGTGAGCGTCCCTCCTCGTGTCCTACAAGAGACTCTCCAACGTGTAGCTGGGGGCGTCCGTGTCCCGGCCTCCCCGCACCTGCTCAGCCACGGGGCTGGGTCCCAGTCACTGGCTCGTGATCGGGGGGGGGGGGGGGGGGGGGGGGGGGGTGTCTCCGGGTGAATGTCCTTAGGGAAGGGGACACACCTTCTTCCTTTTCCCTGGCTGGTTTCCGGGGGGACATGAGGACTGCATCTGGAACACGGGGCCCTGCCGCCGGCTGAGATGACAGAGCCCCGAGACGAAGGGGGCAGGGCCCCGTCTGACCCCTGAGCCCCCGGCAGCCAAGCCAGGACCATCCTCTAGATTTCGTTTCTGTAAGTCCTTGCTCCTTCTGATGTCCCGTCCACCACGGCTGAAGCAATCCTTACCGCCACAGGCCCTCCTCTCACTGTTGCTGAGAGTGACAGGGGGGGGGGGGGGGCATTTGGAATTAAATGTAAACTGTGGATAGTGGCCTGCCTCCTGGTCCTCAAGCAGTGTCCCCACTTTCCTACCCTCTGTTACGCCAGAAACGTCCTCCTGGAACCATCACTAAAATAGCAGACTTGACCGTGGTCCAAATGGCCGTGGCCAACGGGGCAGTGGCATTGGTGGATGGAGACAAGATCTGGGTTTGGTTGTGGTCGGGGCAATGAGGGACATCATGTTGGGTTGTGGTCACCGGGTCCCGATGTCACCTCCAAAGCAGCGCCCCATGCGGTCAGCGGATGGGCTAATGGTGTCAACGCAGGGGACGGGGAAGGACGGCAACGAGGGGCCGTCCCACCCGCGTGGCCTCTTTGGGACCACGTGAAGGAGCCACGCCGGGTTGTGCACCTCCCCACTGGGGCAGATGAGCCTCGGATCGGGGTGTCTCCTGGCACCCCCCAGCCTCCTTCCGCAGGGAGCCGCGTGGACACGTGGATCTCGGGATTGGTTCCCGTGCGGACACTGGACAACGGTGCCCAGCACTTTGTCTCCGCATCAGAACGGCAGGAAGGCTGGTCCAGTTGTGGGTTTCTGTGCGCTCTCCCAGGCAGGACAACCCGATCATTTTCCACTGAACGGACACTGGAGAGATTCACTAATTCAAATCTTCTCTTCTTCTGAACAGAGCTAATCACTCACTGAAACAGCTCAGGGACCGGGCTCAACCCCGACATGGGGACCCCGGCCAGCACAGTCCTGCGGTGACCCAGCCTCATCAAGCTCTGGGCCCAATGGGGCAGGCCAGACACCGGCTCGGGGGCCAAAGCTGGGACCGAGGACAGTGTCCGATGGGAACGCAGAGCCAGCCCCGAGGCGCGGCCGGCGAAGGCAGGTGGAGGCGGCCACAGTGCCCCGTGTGAGCAGGCTGCGTGAGCCCTGGAGCTGAGCCAATCCCGCCCCCCCTCGGTGTCACCAGAAACTCCCACAGGATTTCTCCCGGGACGGAGCCGCCCTCCCTCCCGTTCTTCCTCCGTTTCTTTCATCCGTCACCTCCCGGGCCCCGGCCCTGGCCCCGGCTCGGTCCTCACGGAGCTCCGGGCCTCGTGGCCGAGGCTGACGGTCCACAGATGAGGCAACATGGAGGGCGAAGGCCACGGGAGAGGGAGGGCAGAGGGAGCTGACGCCTCAGGGGACGGAACAGTCCCCAGTGTTTGGGAGACAGGGCGTCCCCACGGGAGCCGGAGGAGGGGTCTGCCCACGTGAGACACGGGTGGGCTCCGAGGGACCGGCCGTCAGTAGTTGTGGCTCCCACGTGGCTCCCTCGTGGCAAGGCGGAGGACACGGTCACGAGAACCTCACACACCGAACGACGCGTGTCTGTGGAGTGTCGCACGCAGAAGCCACACGCAGCAGCAGGGGCGGGTCTCCGGGCGAGGTGGGGCGGTGGTGACAGCCAGGCGGGGCATGGGCGACTGCCGTCCCGGCCGTCCAGGTAGCCGCCACAGTGCCCCGGGCACCCGGCGATGCTGGGTCCCTGCGGACACACCTTCTGAGCGCTTCTGGAGACGTGCTTCCCTTTTCTGAGCAACAGAAGGAAGGAGGCGCTGTCGTCACGCTCCGATGGTGACCTCAGCGTGCCACTTGCAGCCCGGGCCTCCTTTCTCTCTGGCCGGGACACTGACGGCGTTCCTATCTCATCCCCACCTGCCCCCGCCCGGGACCAGCAGTGCGGAGGGGTCGGCCCGTCCGTCAGGACAGGACCCACGTGCACGCACCGCTTTGCCCCGTGTTCTCTGATTTCGTGTCCAGTTATAACTGAAAATCCTAAAACCAGGGGAGAAAATACACCCGCCCGTCCTGTAGTTCTGCCCCAAGGCCACGGCGACCCAGAGGCACACTCCATCCTGGTCTGGAACAAACCCGCCTCACGGCTGAGTCCGTGTGAGAGCAGCCAGCTGGAGGGTTTAAACAGGGCGACGGGCTGGCTGTATTTCCAGAAACTCCGGGCGGTGTAGGTGAGGTTGCCAGAAACTCCCAAAGTTTGCTGCCGGCTGGGCACGGCCGGCGGGTCTCACCCTCACACCCTCCCCTGCTCCCCACGGGTCCGGTGGAGGGGCCACCGTGTGGGCGAGCCACCGTGTGGGCGAGCGCTGTCCCGGCGTGGCACGTGGGGGCCATACGTGGCCTCATCAACCCGTCTGCCCGGCACTTGGGGAGCTTGTCCGAGCAAAGAGAAAACATTGATTCAGAGCTTAGCAAATAACGCTATCGATCGAAACAGGTCTGCCTTCACGGAGAGTAGTTTGAAATCACAGCGATTTTAAGGTAATGGTTGGTTTTGAAATGCTCATTTAGGTGCATTTAAGTGCAACTGTTTTCAAAACGTTATGGTATTTCTGAGAAAGCTTTCATGACACGGGGCAAATGGTGTCATTCGTGTCCTTACCACCATCACCAGAACTCAGATCAAAAGCAGGGCACGGACGGCCTCCGCCGTGCCGCTGTCGCCGGCCCCTGAGGGACCCCGGCCCCACGCGGAAGCCACCACTCAGCTTCGCGAACCACGCGGCAGGACGTGGGCCCTCGCCACCCGGTTTCCTCCTGTCTCTGGGCACGTTTGCAAGGTGTCTGTGGCTATCATTGTCGCGTCGCGGTGCAAACCGGGCACACGTCTTCGTCCGCCCTGTTGTTAGCGGCACTCGGTGGCCTCCGGGCTGAGGCTGTGAACGTTCCCATCCGCGTGTTCTGGTGAGCACACGTGTGCGCCTGCGTACCCCGGGTGTCCCCGCGCCCAGCTGCACACCCCCGTCCACGATCCTGCCACCAAAGATTTCTCTTTTTCACCTTGGCCATTCTGGCGTGGAACAGAAACTCACAATTTGGGTGTAAGGCGAATGTGTCTACATGCAGATTTGTTTCCGGAGCCCTTGTTTCTTCCAGTGTCCCCTCAAGAGCCCACACCGGTACCTGTGGCAACGTGAAAATAATCACATTTCCGGTAACATACAGCTCCAGCCTCGTTCTTCCTCAAGTTACGTTGTCTGCTACTGACTCTTTGTATTTCAATATACATTTTAGAAATGGTTTTTTGGGGCGCCTGGGTGGCCCAGTAGTTGAGATCTGACTCTTGATTTCAGCTCGAGTCATGATCTCACAGTTGGTGAGTTCAAGCCCCACGTCGGGCTCTGTGAAGACAACTCGGGGCCCGCTTGGAATTCTCTCTTTCCCTCTCTCTCTCTCTCTCTCTCTCTCTCTCTCTCTCTGTTCCTCCCTGGCGCACAAACAGACTCTCTTGCTCTCTCTCTCTCAGAATAAGTAAATAAACTTTAAAAATGGTTTGTCAATGTCTACATACACACACATACTGAGATTTTCATCTGGAACACCTAGGAGAGAATTAATATCTTTAAACATGAGGCATCCTGTCCATGACCATGGTATATCTCTACCCTTTAGGGCTTCTAAATTTTTTCTGAATGATGTTGTGTAAACGTTTATAAATGATTCTTGTACATCTTTGATTCTATTTTGTTCTTGGTTATTTTATTATTTTTTGGTGCAGTGTAAAAATTATTTCTCTAATTGTCGCTAACACAAAAAAACACAACAAATTTTAGGAGTGCCTGGGCGGCTCGGTCGGTTAAGCATCCAGCTCTTTATCTCAACTCAGGTCTTGATCGCAGGGTTGTGAGTTCAAGGTCCATGTTGGGCTCTGTGCTAGGCATGGAGTTTAAAAAAAAAACAAACTACAACAGGTTTTAAAATAGAACTATTTAGGTCTGCAGAAACATTGAGCAGAAAGTACACAGAGTTCTGTAGACACCGCCCTCTGGCCCCGCCTCCACCAGCGGTTTCCCTTGTCTGTGCCGACACTGCTACAGTCAATGAGCGGTGCTGATACATCACGAGTAATTAAGGTGCACAGTTCGCGTTAGGGTTCTTCCTGTCGCAGGTCCCACGGGTTTGGACAAATGGGTCATGACTTGTATCCAGCAGGTAGTATCACAAAACCCTAAAAATCCTCTGTGCTCCACCTTTTCATGCCTCCAACCTCCCTCACCGCTGGCAAACACTGATCTTTCTACTGTCTCTGTGGTTCTGCCTTTTCCAGAATGTCACGGAGTTGGAATCATACAGTCTGTATGTATTGGGGCGTCTGGGTGGCGCAGTCGGTCAAGCGTCCAACTTCGGCTCAGGTCATGATCTCGTGGTCTGTGAGTTCGAGCCCCGCATCGGGCTCTGTGCTGACGGCTCGGAGCCCGGAGCCTGCCTCGGATTCTGTGTCTCCCTCTTTCTCTGCCCCTCCCCCACTCGTGTGCTGTCTCTCTGTCTCTCAATAATAAATGTTAAAAAAAATATAGTCTGTATGTACCCTTTTCAGACTGGCTTCTTTCACTTAGTGATATGAATTTAAGGTTCTTCTGTGCCTTCAGTTGGCTAAGATTTTAACTTTTTATGCGTCTTTGCTCATGAGAGAAATCGGTCTGCAATTTTCCTCTCTTACATTTTCATGAGGTTTTGTGATCAAGGTTATGTGAGTGGCAAAAAAATATATATATATATATAACATATATAAATATATTTTATATAATATAATAATAATGATAAATATATATAATATATAATTATATAATAATAACTTATATATAAATTATAATAAATTATTATAATATATATAAATTATATATAAATTATAATAAAATATTATATATATGTGTGTGTGTTTTCTCCTTTCCAATTCTCTCATAGAATTTGCTTAATGTCTATGCTCTTTCTTTCTCAAATATTCGGTGGATTACATGAGTGGATTCACAAGGGAGCATCATTTCCTTTCTCAATATACATCCAGCTTCTTTAACAGACACAGGAGCATCCCTGCTTCTTTTCTGTCTTACGTCAGTTTGGTTAACCGGGTTTCTCAAAGTGAGTGGTGCCCATGACTTTTATCTCATTGATTTCTGCCCTTGTATCATTTACTTCCTTCTGCTCATTTGGAATTTTGTTTTCCATTTTCTAACTTTTCCAAATGGATACTCAGATTATTGATTTCCAAGCTGTCTTATTTTCTAACACATTTAAGTCTATGAATTTTCCACTAAGTATGGTGTTAGGTGAATCGCGCAATTTTGTTGTTGTTGTTGTTGTTGTTTTTCTGTATCATTCAGTTCCAAATAGTTTTAAATTTCAATCATTTTAGATTTTTCTTTCCTCTGCTGCCGGAGGAGATGCATAGGTTATTTAGAAGAGTGTTGCTTGATGTCCAAACGTTTGGAGGGCTGTTTTTTGAGGGATGTTTTTGCTACCGATTTTTAGCTTCCTTGTATCGGAGTCAGAAAACATTTTATTATTTCAGAGTTTAAATATACTGAAACTTGTATCATGGTCCAGCCTGTGATCAATGTTAGTAAAGGCACTTAAAACGAGCGTGTGTCCCGCAGTCTGGTGAGCGAGCAATACCCCGTAGATGTCAATTAGACACAGTTTGATAACTGAACTGTTCTGCTTGTCCTCAGTTCCTGGTAAGGGTAGATTCAAATATCCAACTACGATTGTGCATTTGTCTATTTAGGGGTTTTTGTTTTGTTTTGTTTTGTTTTGTTTCTGCTTTACATACCTCTGAGGTTAAGTTATTCGATGCGTCAAATTTAAAACTGTTAGGTCATCCCTGACTGGCTCCTGACCATTGCGGGTTGTCCCCTGTTCCCTCTAATGCAGGAACTCTGTTCCTCGCGTCTGCTCTGTTCCTCATGTCAACGCTGACTTCGTCTGACATTATTTCAGCCACACCCGCTTTCTTCGGTTAAGGCCATGGTATAACTTTTTTCTCTTCTTTGATAACCTTTTCAAGCTGATGACCCTCGTGTTAATGCAGTTAACGATGATGTAAAATATGATTACTGGTATAATTCAGTCTAAATCTACGCTTTTGCTTTTATTTTCTTTGTTACCCCACCTGCATTTCGTTGCTTTATGCCCTCTTTCCTTCCTTCAGATTAAGCAAACACTTTCGTCATTCTGTTTCACTTCTGCTAGCCTGTGGTCGCTCGAACGGCCTTGCGCGAAGGGGGTTTGGCAACAACATTTTCCCGTCCTGGTTCGTGAAGAGTCAGGCTGCTTTCTCGCGTCCAGTCCAGCTGGCCTCTCTGTCTGCCGGCCTCATCGACCCTCCCGAGTCACGATCGCCCCTCAACTTGCTGTTGTGCTGTTGTTCGGTTAACGACTTCTTCACGCAAAAGGACAGCGAAACACAGGAAGGAGAGGGAACACGAAGGCGAAGGGCGAAAGCTTCACCCACTGGGCAGCGGGTGGGATGAGGGGGTGGGGGAGGGGACACAGGGCGGGCTCTCCGCTGCTCAGTAAACTTCCAAAAACCTAGAGAAGACAGACAAGAGTCCTCAGTGCCAGAGACATCACCAGGCATGTGAGCGTGTGGGCGTGCCTAGTTTATGACACAGCAGGTGGTGGCCGTCACGGGCTCTGATCAGGCCACGCTGCCTGCTGCAAAAGGAGGTGCGGCCTCTGCTGCTGCCAGAGGAGACGTGGTCATGGACCCTGTTGGACTCGGTCACCTACGTCCCCGTGTGCTCAGCTGTGCTCCCTGCCCGGAAGCCCCTCCCAAGCTCACACTCTTATCCCCTGTCACCCACCAGCTTTGTGTTTCCCAAAATCCTGCAAAACCGGGAGCTGGGCTCAGGCAGTGACCCCCAAGCGTCAGGGCCCTAAAATGTCCGAGGCGCGACCGTCAGAGTACAGACCCCCCAACACCACCGGCAGTAGGACCCAGTCGGTGGGGCTGGGACCCATTTCTCAAACGCTGCTGGTCCGGGGCCGACCTTGAGAACGATAGACTGAAAATGTCCTGTTAAATGAATTGTCGGGATCAATAAGAGCGTGGACCGAGCAAACAGCTCTGGTTGTTAAAGCTTCCGTTTTCGAGTGAAAGCTTTTATAATAAAATACGTGACCGACGTATCTATTCATTACAGCGGACCCAGTCGGAATCCTTCTGGGAGGAACTTCATTATTGATTTTTTGTTCTTCAATGGGATAAGACCAGCCTGTATGTTTTCAACAGAATCTCTAATTCGGACTCTTCAGTAATGAAAACCAGGTCCCCGGTAACCCCCCAACAGCGAAGTCCGGGCGTAACTCACTGCAGTCACGAACCAGGCCTGGCGGGCACGTCCGAGTCGTATCTTATCTCCAGTACAATTCACTCAACAGGCACGACGTTTCCCACTGCAGGTGGGCACGGGTCCAGGGACAGAACCACGGCCTTGCCGTCCCGGTGGGGCGAGGCAGGGGAGACCCTCTGCTGATGGACAAGTGGCCGTTCAGGTGGGGTGGCCGTCTGCCTCCCTGAACCCCATCCAGAAACACCCCCCCAGACACACCAGGATAATGTGTGACCCACTATCCGGCCACCCCGTGATCTAGGCAAGTCGGCCTGGTTAACCATCACACCGATGTGTATTCCCACAGGTGGTCCTGCTTCTGTCTTGAGAAAGTGCCATTGGATGTGGCAGGGGTAGGAGCTGGGACGCTTGGGGCTTTGCCATGAACCGGGCAGGAGTGAATTTGCCCTTTTACATCTGAGACTTCACGTGGTTTTGAGGGCAGCTGGCTTCCCGGCTTGGTGCTTCCCTCCAAGTATCTGCTTCCAGAATCTGATATGGGGCTTTCTGAGGGCTGGTGTGGGGGCCTCTAATGCCACAGCCTCCTGGCGGCCCCTTCCTGCCCAGGAGGGACCAGCCTTCTCTCGGGTGGACTCACCGCGGTCGCCTGTGCTCTGCTGCCCCTTCCTTGTTCCTCAGGGCTGTCGGGGGAAAAGGAGCAGCCCCCAGTGTGTCCGTGAAAGAGTGGGCTTTTCAGAGTGTCCAAGGCTCTGAAATGCAAGTTGCTGGTGGGGTGGTCTGCTCGTAGGGTTGGGGGCGGGGGTCCTGGATACCTCCTGGGAAGCTCAGACCCAGAAGCAGCCAGCCAACACCCGTGTTCTGTCTTCTTTAGAAACTGGTGCTTGGGCGCCTGGGGGGCTCAGTCAGTTGAGCTTCCGACTTCGGCTCAGGTCATGTTATCATGGTCCATGAGTTTGAGCCCCTCGTCGTGCTCTGTGCGGACAGCTCAGAGCCTGGAGCCTGCTTCGGATTCTGTGTCTCCCTCTCTCTCTGCCCCTCCCCTGCTCATGCTCTGTCTCTCTCTCTCTCAAAAATAAATAAATGTTAAAAACAAATTTAGAAACTGGTGCTCAACTTAATCATTCAAGTGCATTTGCAGTTGAAGGAAACTGTGACCCTTTTAAAAATCTCTGTAGCCTTGGCTTTCCAAACGGGACTGATTTACCAGCCGTGACCTAACCCATTATTTCCCATAAAACATACACCCGTCAGAGTGCACTGATCCAAGTGACCATGCGAGACAAATACACCCGCGAGGACAGCGAGTGGCAGCTGGGACACACTGAGACCATTCTCCCCTCTTGACCGTAACTCAAAACCCCCAAATGAAGGAGAATTTACGAATTTTATTTTTATATACGCTCCTCAAAGACGTTTAGAATAAAACGAAAATATTCCAATGCGTAAGTGTGAGCCGTCCTCCAGGTAAAACATCAAATCTGAAGAAATGTATCATTTGATGGGCACATAGCAGTGAAACACTTAACGCCCACACACATCTCTGCGGCTTGCCCCTCACGAGCCCGCACGCTGGCCCAGCGGATACGGGCGAGACACGGGGCTGGGTTCCTGGGGCCTCTGGCCCCGTGTCCCTCAGCCATCCACCCCCGACCTTGTTGGTGTGTTTCCGTTGAAAGGCACCGTGTGGAACGTCTCCTGTCAGCTCTTCAACCCCGGACGCCCGGCCCACGGCCCGTAACCAGGCCTGCGAGACGCGTGGCCGACGTGCGTTTTCTGTGCGGGGCACGTCACGGCCCCCGGCGCTCGGGGCCACCGGGAAGCACTTCAGCTCCACACCCAGGGGCATTTTAAGCCAACAAAGGCGCCAGCAAAAAGCACAAAAAATGCACAAAGCACGCATCTCGGTCGGCTGTGTAACAGCCACCTGTCTGTAGAAGGAGCTGAGACGGAAGAGCCAGGCCTCAAGGTCCCGTCACGCCAGCACTGGCGCAAACGTCCTCGAAGGCGCCACGAGAGTTGGTCTGAGGGTCACGAGGAGGTTTTGGTGAGCTGGCGGGTTGGCAAGTACGGACACGGAGCGTGACGGGCACCAACGGGGCTTGTCCCTCACTCCTCCGGGCGGGGACCTAACCTTCGCCCCGGACAGGACAGCTCCTCCTGGAAAACGTGCCCAACCAGGGTGTGCGTGTCACTGGCACAAAATACACACAGGACGAGGGCTCAGCGGTGCCTACGAGGCAGGGCGGGAGCAGACACCCCTCTTCCCAGGGCCACGGTCCGCCAGCCAGGGACACGTCCGTCTGGAGCCAGCAAGCCGGACGAAGTCTGACCCCAGCCCAGTTCCTGGTGCCAACTGGACCTGCATAAATAGTCCCTCCTGATGCCAAAGGGCCTCTTGAACCCGCACCGCCACTCCGACGTCCGTGGCACGGTGGGCCAGGCGAGAGACCACAGACGCGGAGCCCCGCGGGGAGCCGTCCTTCGCCCTCCGGGACTCGGGGGGGCCTGTTTCTGGTGAGAGGAATCCCCGCAGCCGGCGACGGGGCCCCCGCGGACGTGCCAGTGGTCAGTTAATGTGCAGGAGGGACGGGAGGCAAGGGGGGAGGGGTGGCGGGGGCTACCCTGGCCTGCTTCCAGGAGGAATCTGCTGGCCGAGAAGACGTGCTCAGAGGACACGAGATAACACGGAGCAGGAGAAAGGAAGACAAAGGAGAGACGCGCAGACAGACGTCAGACGCCAGAGACGGAGGCCAGACGGAGGCCACCACGCATCTGAGCGTTGTCTCGGTGGGTGGCCACGCCTCGGCCCGCCGTGCCTGCCATGGGAACCGTTGAGCACCATAGCCCGCGTGGTGTGGGCTCCTGACCCAAAGCCTACAAGAGCTGTCCTGGGGTCCACGCCGATGTCAGCAGTTGGATCGGCAAACTCACGGGGCGAGACGGCTTCCAGGGCAGAAGCCCCAGGCGACCAGACAGGCCGTTGGGCTCCCGGGGCCGAACGGCGTCCTCTCCTGCGCGCGGGCTGCACATAGCCACGCCCCGTCGGCGTGCGCAGGTACCCCGAACACGCCTGAGCCAGAGGTCAAGGCTGAATCCACAGTGACCTGTCCTCCACGGCCTTCCTCCCAAATCCCACAACCCCAGACCGTCCACGAGAAAACCCACTAGACACGTCCTAATCGAGGGACATTCTCCAAAACACCTGCCCAGCCCTCCTTAAGATGGTCCAGGTCCCCAAAACAAGGGAAGTCTGAGAAACTGCCATTGTCCAGAGGGGCCTGAGGGGACATGATGTCCGGATGTCACATGGGACCCCGAGCAGGATTCTGGGACAGAAGACAGACACCGGGTGAAAACCGAGGAGATCTCAGGCCGCCCCGGGGGGCTCAGTGGGTTAAGCATCTGACTCTTGTTTCAGATCGGGTCGTGATCTCACAGCATGTGAGTTCGAGCCCCGAGTCAGGCTCGAACTGTCAGGCGCTGACAGTGCGGAACCTGCTTGGGATTCTCTCCCTCTTTCTCTCTCTGCCCCTGCCCTGCTCTCGAGGTCTTTCTCTCTCAGAATAAACAAATACGTTTTAAGAACTGAGGCAATCTGAACAAAGTGATCACCACTATCCCCCAGCGAGCAGGTGTTGGCAGTACAAGTGGGGTGAGTGAGGGAGGGTCCACGGGAACTCTCTGCTGCCGTCTTCTGTAAATGCAAAACAGACCTCAAGTAACAAGTTTGCTATTTCTCTCTCTCTCTTTTTTTTTAAGCTTCTGCATCCTCCCTTATCCACTTTGGGTTTTTGGGGTTTTTTTAATTGTTTTTAATGTTTGTTTATTTCTGAGACAGAGAGAGACAGAGCATGAGTGGCGGAGGGGCAGAGAGAGAGAGAGGGAGACACAGAATCCGAAGCAGGCTCCAGACTCCGAGCTGTCCGCACAGAGCCCGACGCGGGGCTCGAACCCACAAACCGTGAGATCGTGACCTGAGCCGAAGTCGGTCGCTCAACCGACCGAGCCACCCAGGCGCCCCAACAAGTTTTCTTTTTAAAAAGTGGATGATCTGTATGGAAACCAATGTGACAATAAATTTCATATATTGAAAAAAAAAAAAAAGTGGATGATTCGGGGATCCAGGCTTGTCCCCAGTGCTAAGTCTCCCCGGAGCCACACCCTTCTCACTCTGTGGCCACACGGACACGCCTGCCCCTCACAGTGAGAGAGGAGCCTGCAGACGAGCAGGGGCGGGCAGGGCCCCGGAGCCCCAGCTGCACAGGACAGCACCTGTCGACGTCACTGGGGAGAGTGTCCTGGGCAGCGCCTGCCTTCACCCCAACTGGCGCATCCCCCCCCCCCACCCCCGGCAGAGCCACCCACACACAGGCAACGACAGTGCATGAGGTGTGGAGCCCAGGCGAGCCGCGGAGCAGGGTCATGGCTGGCCTGTGGGTGCTGGGGAAAGCCATGCCTACAGCCCACCTTCAGAGTCCCACTCCCACCGCCAAGGAAACCAGAAGGAAAGGCGGAGAGGCCCCAACAGGGCTCTTGCAGGAAGGCTTGCCAGCGGGCACGGAGGAGGGGACCTGGGAGGGTCCGCCTGCCGAGGAGAGCCCCTTCCCCGGCCTTTCCTTTCAGAGGACGGCATGCTGCAGCCTCCTGGAGTGTCTCCACCCCGGGTCCCTCACGAGTAAGGCACGTGATAACCCCCAGCCTGCACGGCCACGGCCACCAACAAGATCCTTGTGTCAAACACAGTGCAGACTATAACACTTGGCTGTCACGGGCGTGATCACCGCGTCATGATAAGGCTCCTGGTTAAAGCCAAACTGTGAAAGAGGAGTGTGACTACTGGTATTTTATCGCAGAAACGGAACGCCGAGCTCTAAAGTGGTGCCCACGTCAGAGGCACCAGAGTTGTGTAAATTATAATCTTTCAAAAATCAACTTTGTCTCAGAAATCACTTCTCTGGGAGGAAGGGTATCAGTGGGCCAGCCGTGGGCCTGAGTCTGGGGGACAGTCCGAGGACGGGGCTGCCGGGACAGGAGGGTCCCCCCCGATGCCCTCCCGACCCGCGTGGCTGGCGGCACGGAGGTGAGGTGGGCAGACCCGTGGGAGGCGGGGGCTGGGTTGGCTCTGGGCCGGCCCCCCAGCCTTCTTCTTCCATCGGAATCGGAGTTGCTGGAGAAAAGTCCAACCCCCACAAAGGGGTTTTTCAGAATCCCGGTGGGCAGAGTGAGTCACCCCGGGGCAGGCAGGGCTGCACGGTGGCTCAGCTTGTGACTCTGACTGTGGCGCTGGAGAAGGAACTGATGTGACTGCATTCGCTCCCAGTCGCCTTTGCTCAGCAGGAAGGAGGAAACGGGGCTCGAGGTCTGGTGCGAACGCTGCGTCTGAGCTCCCCTTGTCCCCAGAGGCCCTGGGCAGGGGTGCTCGTGTCCGTGGAAAGCAGACTCACCTCGATCCGCTGGCACAGGTGCCCTGTGGCCCAGGCCCTCGGGGATGGCGGAATGGTGCGCACCCCCGCTCCGGAGTCCCGGTCACCCTCGGGGACACTGAGCCCCGACCTTCACGTCAAGCTGGGCGTCTGAAGAGGAGGGGGAGTCCCAGACAAGGACGGCGTCTGGCCGAGCTCCAGGACCGCAGAAACTCAAGCGGAGAGAGCCCAGGACCTGGCTTCTCACGCTGACTGATGGCCAGAACTGGTGCAAGCAGTCACGTGGAATCACGCTGAGTATTCTGGAAGTCCCACGTTCCAGAGCTTCTCCGAGGCTCGCTCTCACTGCAAGATGACAGCACTCCCGGAGCGGAGCAGACGCCTTCAGGCAAATCCCCGCGGCCTTCCTTCACTGGCTGCCCACCCCGTCCCCCGTCAGCCCCCAGCAGCAGGGCCCCAGACTCAGCCCCGACCTCCCCTCTGCTCAGGGGTGCACGTCCTCCAAAACCCCACTCAGATGAAGCCCCATCCGGAGCCCCGGGGTCTTAGCCCCAACTGTCCAGGCAGACAGCGACAGTTGAGGCACCCTGCAGACCCCCCGGGGCAGGGAGGCCAGGAGCCTGAGCTCCAGGTGGAACAGAGAAGCAATGTCCCCACCCGACAGGCAGGACGGGGGAACCCGGGGAGCCGAGTGGCCATGAGACAGCCTCCCGTCTCCGTGCCCCAGCGTGCCCCGTGTGGACACACCCGCGTCCTGGTCCTGGGAGCGGCCCAGCCCTGGCTCTGGTCCGTGGCACGTGTCCCTGACCTGCTCATTTTGAAGAGTCAGCTGACGCGCTCAAGTACAAGTTCCTGTCTGCAGCAATCGCCAGTGCTCACGGCCCACAGTCGCTCGAGGGGCGGTGGAGACATGGTCCCTCCACGGCCCCCAGATGCTCACAAACGGAACCCACATGCCATGGTGGCCTGGGCACCGTCCCCTGCCCGGCTTAGGTTCCCCAAGTGAAAGGCCGTGGCTACAAGGAGCTTCTGCTGGGGAAGGGGCTGTCCTGACATGCAGTCACACGGCCCCGGCCCTGGACACCCAGTGGTCTGGGGCACCTGGAAGCTGTGTCCGTGAGTGGCTCCGTTGACCCTGCGGAAGAGCAAGAAACTCAGGGGAGTGAGCGTCTGCCCGCTAGGAGCTGGGCAGAGATGGCCCCTGCCGCACCCAGCTCTTCAGGGCACGCCCACCGAGGCCCAGAACCTGACCTGAACCCAGACCCTCCATACAAGGTGCACCGCTGACAGGGACGCCTGCGTGTGCCCCCCCCAGGACCCTCGTGCTCTGGGGGTTGCACCCTGTGCCCCTGGGGGACCCTTGCGTGCTGGGGGACGTTCCCTGAGCCCCCTGATTAGCATTCAGGGAGGCAAGTCCCCTGTGTCTGTAGCCTTTGCCGTGGAGGGGAGGGAAGGGGGAAGGGGGGAAGAGGGGAAGGAGGGTAAGGGGGTAAGGGTCAGAAGGGGGGGAAGGGGGGAAGAGGGGGAAAGAGG
>NW_026057577.1:151530616-151542056 GCF_023721935.1 Panthera uncia
GGGGTAAGGGTCAGAAGGGGGGGAAGGGGGGAAGAGGGGGAAAGAGGGGAAGGCAGGGAAGGGGGACCAGGCTGCTCCTCCCGCCACAGAGACCCTACCCTGGGAGGGGGCCGCCCCCCCGCCCCCGGCAGCCTGGCTGAGGCTGGGGTCCCGCTTGCTCACGTGAAGGCCATGTTGCGTCCCGGGGGCCCACCCCTGTTTCGGGGAGAGCCCCGACTGTGTCCCCCCAGGGCCCCTCCCGCCTGGGCTCACCTGGGGGCTGACCCCCTGGTTCAGGGTCCCCTGCACGCTCCCTCCAGAGGTGGTGCTGGGGGTCGGCCAGCGGCCGTCGGCCCGGCCCCTGCTCGTCCCTGGCCTGACTGAGGCCTGCGAACGCGCTCTGTGTGTACAGCTGGACCCTAACGGTTCCGGGCTTCGCAGGCCGTTCCGTGTCGGCCACTCATCCTCAAGTAGCCGCCCGGCAGCTGGCGTTCCTGGAACACTTCATTCGCTGACCCCTGACCCATGACGGAGGCCTGTCCCCGCCCTGGACCTGCTCGCTGAGGGACGTCACCAGTGAGCAGGCCCCGGGGACCGCACCCGACCCAGACACGTGCGCCCACGGCTGGACGGCAGGTGGGGCGTCCTGACTCGGCAGGCGCAGGGTCCCGTCGGGCCAGGCGCGGGTCCTTGCAGGATGTGGCGGCCTAGCGAGTGTCAGTTCCACATGCCACACCCTCAGCACCTGGCTGCACAGCGGGACCTGGTCCCCGGGGCGGGGCACCCGCAGCGGCCGCCCCAGCAGCCTCGTGGCCTCTGGGCCCGGGGGCTTCGCCCGCCGGGTGTGGGTGCCGCCGGCCTCACTTCCGCCCGTGGCCCCGCCGGCCACGGGACGCTGTCCACACGGCGGGTGGGCGCTGGGTCCCGCCCCCGTGCGCTGAGCTCGGGATCGTGGGCGTCCTCCCGCCCGCGTCGCGGGCACGTCAGAGATGAGCAGAAGGCAGACGGTGCTCCCCTCGCTCGGGGGGCGGATGCAGCACTCAGTTTAAAGAGTGAAAGTTTACGAGCAAGGACTGGCCGCAAAGGTCAAATGACCCTGATTTCAATAGAAAAGCGTTAGGGGAGAAAGCCTTGTGTGCCCAGATGCCCACCGCAGGGAACGCAGGGTGCCGACAGGCACCGGCGACAGCTCCTGCCTCCCAGGGCCCGGCCCCCTCGGGTCATGCCGGACGCCAGGCCTCCGGCGGGCTGCCATAAAAACAGTAAAATTCGCCCGCGCGTGGGGCCGAGGGACCGAACCCCTCATCCCACGGAGGAAAAGTCTGAGGAGCGTGGGCCCGGCCTCAGTCAAGGACACAAAGTGACCCGGCCCTCGCCGGCCCCGCACCTGCGTCACACGGGGCTGGGTCTGCAGAATTTCTGGCACACAGACCCTGCATCGTGACGCCTCCAGGCTCTCCCGCCCTTTCCCTGCCTCGCGCTGCAGAGTTCAACCCGCTGCCCCACCTGCTCCCAGACACACTCGAGAAAAGCAAGCAGGGCAGGACCAGGCCCGCGAGGTCGCGCTTTGGCTCGAGTGGCCCTCAGCCCCGTGGGAGGGCGGGCGCCCTCGCAAAGCCCCAGGCTGCCCCCCGCAATGCAGCCATGGCCCGGGCTTGCCCACGCTGCACCCCGTTATCTCTGTGTGTTGGGAGGGGCTCATCGGGAACCAAGAGACGGGAGTGGGGGCCGTACACACAGGGGTCAGGGGTCACTGCACCAACCCTCTGGACACCACGCTCCGGGGCCACGTCCCAGGCCAGAGGCACGAGGTCTGAAGGGAGAGAGGAAGGGGTGTGACTGGGGCAGGAGAGCACCTGGGGGAGGTGCCTGGAGAGAGGAGGCCCAGGGGGTGAGGTCAGCCCTGTTTCTGCCCCGGGGGTCTGGGCCAAGTGGCACTTTAAGGATTGTGCCCGAGAAGAGGAGGAAACGTGTCCCTTCCTCTCCTGCTGAGTCCCGAAAGGGGCCCAGGGCCCCCCGCACGGAGGGGTGCCACCCTTCCATCGGGACCTGAGTGCATTCCTCTGAACAACAAGCACCTTCAGAAGATCACCCCACAGCCGGCAAGAAGAAACATCCAAATGTAAATATCTGAGACGGCACCGTGACATCGCAGAGCGTCCCGGCATCTGCAGCCCGACCCTGAGTGCCCTGCCCTCACCGGAAACACTGGCCTGGGCTGGGTCCCCGGGGAGGGGGCCGATGGCGTCCAACTTGCTGCCGGGACGCAGAATGTCCAAACAGGCCCACCCTCCGCCCCCTCTCGCCAGGGGCCGCCCTGCGCTCTTGTCATGACCCAGCCTCCTTCCGCAGCCCTGCTGGGGCACGTGGTGCCCCAGGGCCGCCGTGTAGCCCTGTGTGGCAGCTGGGGTCCCTCTCCGGGGCCACACCTGTGACTTGTCACCTACTGTCTGTCTCACCTGTCCAGGGTGGGGGCGTCCGGGTTCAGGCCACTCTTAGGACAGGACCCCACCCTCCCCACCTGGGTGCAGAGTGGGTGATCACGGCAGCCCAGACCACCGCAGGGTCTCCCTGGACGCACTGTCCCCTGGGGCACCGGGCATCGGCGACCCCTCCCCCTTCCTTCCAGAGAACCATGCAAACAGCTCAGGAGTCAAAGCCAAAGAAACAAAACGGACCAAGAACTAAAGGCAACAACCCAGGCGTCGGGGGGAGGGCGTCTGCTTCCTGGAACCGGGCTCCCCGTCCTGAGCACGTGGGCTGACCTCCCAGTGACAGCAGCAGAGTGCTGGCCAATGCCCACCCCCCAGCACTAAACCCAGGGTTCGTGCTGTCGAGCAGGCCAAGAAGAGGTGGCTGTGAGGGGCCGCTGGACTCCAAGCGCCCCGGAAAGCGTAGGACGGGACTCCTCCGGGTTCACCTACTGAACCAGAATCGGGGTGCCCTCAGTTCCTCCCCGCCCGACGGGATGGCCTAATTAAAGAGCTTTCTCTCAGCAGGCGCCTGTCTCTGATTCGTCACCCACAGCCGTGGTGACGCAGGGACCCTTCTGTACAAAGCCTGTCATCGATGGAACAGGGGCTTTTGTTGCCCAGAGATTTCCAGCTCTGAGTGATCTCACTCCATAGACCGAAGACGCCTGGCCAGCGGCCAGTGGGGGACAGAGGGATCTGTGTGTTGTGTTGGGTCAACATCACAGCACAGCCACGGCGGGAAAGTGGGACGGCTGTTCATAAAACTTGGACTCGTGTGAATGAGGTTTCTTTCTCCAAAGCAGCCAAAATGCCAGTCCACGCTGAAAGCCCGCCAGGGCTGCGGCATGTAGATTTAAAATAAAGTTGTTATAGGATCAGAAGCTAAGATAAATTCTTTTTTCTGTTACTCTCCTTTAACGAAGCTGAATGGAATAATTGAGATCAAATCCTATCTTTCAGACACGCATTCGGCTGAGAATGTCTGTGCCGGACGCCAGCCTGGACTAACCCCTCTGCTGACATTGTAAACGCCCGAAAGACCATCCCCCACAGGCTCTGACACTGCTAGACGCGGGCGGGGCAGACGAGCCGCCACTTCTCTTTCCCTCTGTTCCGAAAACCCAGGCGCCGCGTCTAAAACCAGATCCACGAAAATTCTGTTAGCGGTGAAGAAAACCTTCCTATCGGAAAAGCAGTTTCAATCTCCAACGTAAAATAAAACTGGAAAGCCGAAATTAAAAATGCAAAAGCCATAGTTTCATTATCAAATCAAATCAAACTAAAACCCTAACACTTCAGTTTATGACTGAGCCCTCGAAAGCTTCCTCAGCACCACCCGCCTCCTCGCTCGCACCGGACCCCCCTCCCACTTTTCTAAGCAGACCCCAGGGTGGTCCCCTCCCTCCCCATCCCCTGTCCCCGCTCTTGGCCGCACTGGGTTTGTTTGCCGTGGCTGAAACTTTCCAAATCACGGTCCGCCATCTCTGCCTGTCAAAGCCTGTCCATTCGGTCGCTTAGAAACATCTCGGGCCCCATTCAAAGTGCGGCCTGGGAACCCCCACCCCCCCCCCCCCCCCCTGCCCCCCATTTGTGCTTACGCTGTATTTCAGTGCTTCTAAAAAAAAAAAAAAAAATCCCCATTCAACTGTGGCTCTCGAGCTACGCCGGGGCATTCATTACTCACACCAGCGGGTGCGTTTAGTTCCCGGTGGTTAATTTGACTCTGTTCGGTGCTCCGTAGGTGACCACGCAAACTTAGGTTATCACTTCCCTCCTTGATGCCCAGTTTCCATTTTCTCTCAATTCCACAATAAAAGGTGCCCTCCTCAGTGAGGTTTCTCTGGGATGTATTCCCGGGGGTGTAACTCCTAGGTCACAGGGCCTGGACATCACTTGCTGGATGTTTGCGAACTGTCCCCCACCCCAGGGGGGCTGCTCTCCTCCTTGTACCGTGTCGCCTCATAGCCCCCAATGCTTGGCCTTGTCAGAACCCCCAGGACTGTGCAGTGGCGGGGGGGGAGGGGCGCACCTCCAGCGAGCGCAGGGGCAGACGCACCTCCTAGTCCTGCGCCTCTCAGACCAGCAAACAGGAGCGTCTTTCATCTGTGTTTTCTGCCGCGGGGGCTTCCTCTTCTGGGAATTGCCTGTTCACGCGCTGTGCCCATTATTTTGTTGTTTGTTTTCCTGTAAGCTGTGTACAAGTTCTTCATGTTGTGTGGATGCTGATCCATTTGTAATGATATCCTTTGTAACTATTTTTTGCACAATTTGTGGCTTGTATCATCAGTGGTTTATTGTAAGACTTTTACACTGTTGTCTTACTTAAATGTATCAATGTTTTTCTGTATGACTTGTGCTCTTTGTGGGTTTCATAGGAAATCCTTCTCTATCCCAGATTCATGAAGATAGGTTCATGAAGAAAGATTACACTTTCCACATTTAATCACTCATGTACTGTGGGGCTGGGCTAAATAAGACCGTGTGACTGGGGCGCCTGGGTGGCTCAGTCAGTTAAGCATCTGACTTCGGCTCAGGTCATGATCTCACAGTCTGTGGGTTCGAGCCCCGCGTCAGGCTCTGTGCTGACAGCTCAGAGCCTGGAGCCTGCTTCGGATTCTGTGTCTCCCTCTCTCTCTGCTCCTCCCTGGCCCATGTGCTCTCTCTCTCTCTCTCTCTCTCTCTCTCTGTCAAAACTAAATGAATAAACATTAAAAAAAAAAAAAAAAAAAAAAACTGTGTGACCACAGCCAAAACCCCTTCATCACTCCAGATCCCCACCCAGCACCTTCCAGGTGCTGGTTCATGTCAGGAAAGGAAATAAATAAACGCCCTGTCCTCTGGCGCTGACCCGCCCTCCGAGGCTGATGGCCAAACAGCGTCACGTGTAAGTGGTCAGGAAAGAGAGACCCGGGCAAGGGGCGCCAGGATCTGTCCCTCTGGCCACCACGCCCGCCAACTGGAGGTGACGAAGCTTTACACCAGCCACGTGCAGCAGCCCTGATCCTAAACTGGGAGCGGCTGTGGATCCAGGCGGTTCCCCCAGGAAAGGCGGCGAGAGCCCCTGTGGAGAAGCAAACCCCCGTTGTTGTGGATGGTGGGGTGGGGTCTGTGTATGGAAGGGAAGGCTAGTTTCCATGAAGATTTCTGCAGAGCTGAGACCCTTATCCCACGCTAGCGAGGAAGGGTCCCGGACGGACGTGTCACGAGTGGGTCACTGTGCTGGGTTCGTCTGGCAGGGAGGCACACAGCTCAGCAGGGAGCCGGGCTTCTGGAGGTATGGGCAGTGCACCCCAGCCCTGGGGTCCGGCGGACAGAGGGCGGCTCTGAGGACGGAACTTGGGCTGGGCCCATTGGGGGCCAGCGGGCAGGCCCTGGAAACCTCTTTGCGGGTGCGGCCAAGTGCAGCCTGGACCCCTGCGGCCGACGGGGGACCCTCGCTCAGATCGCACGCTGGACGGACAGGCTGATCTGGGCCACGCTCCAAGCCCCTGCTGTGAGATCACAACCTGGGCCGAGATCGAGAGTCTGACGCTTCCCCAACGAAGGCACCGGGCGCCCCTACTATGACTTTGGACAAAGGGGACCACGCTTGATTCAGCTCACTGTGCTCCTCAGAACCCCCAAGGCGGGAGGCTCCCCTCTGGGCCCGGCCAAGTGGAGAGAGTCCTCCCACGCCCCCCAGTGCCCCTCGCTCTGAGCCCCAACCCTGGAAACGGCATCCGCGGGCAGGACGAGCAGAGACCTGCTGCATCAGCGGTGTCTTGATGTGCCCCCTGCCCCGCGTCGGCTTCTCCCAGGACCCGACCCCCACCCCGCGCCTTGTGAGGTACAGGGTGGCTGCAAACAGCAGGGGCCACGTAGATGTCCGCGTGTGCAGCCGCTCGTGCATGGGGGACTCGGGACCCCTTGTCACGGCGCACCTGTTGGGAACCAGGCACGAATTTTTCGTGAGCACTTATCCCGGTGGGAGGTGGGTCTGGAAGGGCCCCGGGGCGCACTCCGCGGGCGCCCCCCGCGGCCTCTCCCCGGGCGCTGCGCACAGGGGCAGCTGCAATCACACACGAGACCGGCTCCCCTCGGTCATGCTGCTCTGCTCTGTGCAGCACCTCCCCCGGGCTTCTGTTTTAAAGGTGGGAAGTCAGAGCTCCCTTAGTTCTTACCGCCTCCCGCAGTGGGATTCAATGTCTGCAGGTGCACGCGGGAGGACCCGGGGCCCTGACTCCCGCCCCCACGCGCCCAGCCCGCCTCCTCGGGACCCAGGCCCGGGACCACGCAGGGAGTTGTTCTCTTCCTAAATCTCTCTGATGGTGACAGAACAAGCCAGGTCTGGAGGCGGCCACTCCCACAGACACCGGGATGGAACTCGAACTCAGAACCGACGACCTTCCGGCCCGGCTGGCGGGCTCCACGGAAGCCCAGCACCCCACGGCAGTGAGGTGGGAGGTGGCCTTTTCCGATGAGGGCAGGCTTTGCCTTTGCAGACATGGGCCCGGCCACCTGTTCATACCTGACAGACCCAGGCGGGAAGGGGACACGACCTGGCCAAAGTTCCCGTCCTGGTAAATGATGGTGCCGGACCCCCACCTGCACACAGGCCGCCCCCCGGGAGGGCCCCTCGTCGGTGTGCCTATTTACGCATAGTGGGACGTAGAGCCTTTGTTAAGTAGTAACAGACTCCAGAGTCGAAGTGAAGAACCCCATTTGCAACCCGGATCTAATTCTCGAAGCCGTGTGACCAAGTCCCTCCCCTTCAGAAAAGAATCGACACCCGCACTGACGAGCCGCGTCAAGCTCAGAGCACCGAGGATGTGGGCATGTGCCCTGGCCACCCCCCAAGCCCCCCGAAGGCGGGAAGTGAGTGCCACGTACTTGCTACGGTGGCTCACGTTCAGCCTGTGTGCCATGCGTCAGACCCCATCCTGGGCACTGTGGCTGCACTCACCTTCCCAGCCCTTCGAAAACCCTCCAGACCGGTTCAACCCGACCCCACCTTCCAGCCAAGGAGGGCGAGGGAGGCGGACGGAAGCACCGCCTCCCCCCCACCCCCCAGGGCTGCAGCAGAACCCGTGCCCACGGCCCCAGGCCACCACCTTCTCGGGTCACAGGATGGAACCCGCGTAGGGAAGAAAGACTGTGGCCTGTGCGAAACCCTGGTCACAGGCACGGTGCTGGTTACGAGAAGCTTTCTGGGGCAGTCCTATGAATTCTGAGCACAGAGGGAAGGAAGATCGCCGAAAACACTGTCAGAAATCATTACCTATGGGGAGTTTTGTCCAAAAGGACAACAGCCAGACCGAGCTTAGACGTGTTTGTCGTGTTGGTAGGACCCACCCTCTGTGGCGGGGCCCACGCTCTGCGGACCCCCATCGAATATTCCTCTCCAGCTGGGAACAAGTACCAGGGTCGCCTCGAGTTACCAACACATGTTCTAACTGGGGATCGTTCCCCAAAACCACATGATGAACAAAACACATCCCGTGTCCGTTTTGATTGAGCAAACAGCCCAGGGCTCAAGGACGCCCCCCCCCCCAACCATGTCCTGCCTCAAGCACAAACACCCGCTTCCTTGTTTGAAGATACGCTCTCTCCCGTAAGGCTTCAAAGTTGAGTAGCTTATCAAAGGCCTCCGATCCAATAAGAGAGTTCTTGGCCTCATCAAATGTTGAAAATATGTACAAGGATCCTCTTATGGCCAAATCCTGACGTGAAGAAGTCAGATCAGGTGACTTCCAGCCTCTGTGATGAGAGACCAAATGCTCTCGCTCAGGATGGTTTCCGTGTTTGCTAAAGCACGAGCCACTTGTGAAAAGCACACCTCCTTGGGGCCCGGGTCACCGCGGCTTGGGCGTCAGTGCACGTGAGGTGATGGGAAGAGGGCAGGTGTGCACGCAGGTGCAGTTTTGCTTTCACGTGCCAGTGCCCACGCACGTGACGGCTGGACACCCGTGGCTCCCCTGCCCGGCCCACCCCCACCTGCTGTGCCCACTCACCTCTGAGGGCGACTGAGGCACATGATACCACCCAGCTGTGTGACAGGCTCTGTCCAGGAGCCTGCAGCGGGCAAGATAGGGAGGGGAGGAGGGAGGAGGGGAGGGAGCGGCTGGATGGGAGGGGGCAGGGAGCCGTCCAGGCTCCACGTGAGGCGGCACCCGCCCAACGGCCCGGGTCTGGGTTGTAGGAGCCTTGCCTGCACTGGGGCGGTGGACGTTCCCGCCTCCTCGTGCATTGCTATCTCCCGGCCTCGTTCCGGGTCTCAGGTCCTCCTGCCCGGGACCCCTCTGGGCCCGCCAGCAGGAGCTGTTCCTCTCTGCAAAGCGCCAGGACTTGGCGGCAGGCCCCCAGCTAGGTGCCGGGCAGGCCGGGCAGGCTGGCTTCACCCTGGGGGGCCATGTGCTTCTCTATCGACAAGGAGGCATCGCAGGGAGGAGAGCCAGCGGGTTCCCGGGGCCCGGACCACTGCCCCCGCCTCACGGCGCATCTCCCCCCTTGGAAACTCGCCCTCCCCCCAACTAAACAAGATCGCTGTCTCTGCAAATTGGCAGAAATAATTCGACACAGCGTTTTTCAAAGCCAACTAGGAAGAATTACTGTAAACGATTGTTTTTCATGCGGGATGGCTCCTTTGAGAATAACTGTTTTCATATTTGTGGGGTTTTTGACATTTGGGGAAGCAGAATTACATGTAAACATTTGTTCTGCAAACCCAAAGTGTGAAGAAAGTTGTGCTCAAGCACCAAAAAAAAAAAAAAAAAAAAAAAAAAATGCTTCCATGCCTCTGAGTTTCAAAACCCTCTTAAATTTTGATGAAGACCCGTGGAAGAGATCATCACTGCAGATCACGTTTTACACGAGGATCGGTTTTTTTAACGTCAAGGAAAATAAAACGGACGACAGACGACGTGGCTAAGAAGTGTGCCGTGTGGATGAGTTTTTTAATCTCCGGGGCCCTTTAAAACTACACCTCCACAATAGTCAAAACCTACACATAAAATATAACGTCAAGCATTTACGTCCCTATTTGATGTCAGATGTCTGCATATTTGAGGGGAGTGGTTCTATCTGGAATCCAAGTGTCGCAACAATAGGACCTCTCTGTGGAAAGCTGCCTGCGGAAATGGATGGCCACGGGACAGTGCCCACCGGGGAGTCCTGACACGTGGGCAGAAAGAAACACCCCTGGAAATGAGGCCAGAGCCTTCTGTGGCCCTGGCTATGATCTTGGTCCCTCAGTCTGTTACGCCTCAGTTTGACTACCTATAAAATGGCCCTATTTCACTCACAGAAGGTGTCTTGGAAACTATCCTGTTCCAAACAAATGAACTTCACATAAAATGCACGTGGGCTGCACGGGTGTACTGAGAGCCATACGCACACGAGGGGCCGGGGCTAACAGGACCCCCAGGTCTTACCAGCCAGACCTGAAGGAAGTGCAGAGCTTTGAACGAAGGTGTCCAGGCACAGGGGACAGCAGAGGGGAGAGACCTGAGGCCACCTGCCCGCAGGGCTGGGAGGCCGCTCCGGGAGGGGCCACGCCCGAGGGGCCGGGCGGAGGGGCTCCCGCCTTCCCAGTGATGGGGGAGGCATTGCCAGCGAACAAGGAGTTGGTCCGTCCCGCCGGCCTGTGGAAGGACCTCTCTGGACGCAGGCCCCGAAGGTCTGCCTTACACAGGCCTTTCCGCTTCTGCGTTTTGACACCGGGCCTGCTGACCCCGGAGGGTGGCCCTTCCCGGAGCTAGTAACTCGCCTCTCACGTGCAAACCAACTCACCCCTCCTCTCTGTGGGCTCTCTACCCCCACCCCCGCCCTGCTCACTCGCCCTCCTCTGCGTCCCCCGGGGAAGCCGCAGTGAAGGGCGTTGCCCCCTCGCCCCGCTGCCTCCTGACGGCCCCTGGTGCTTCCCGGGGAGCATCCCATCCCCATGCCTAGGGAAGCACGAGGAAAACTTCATCCTCTGTCCCACGTCCACGTCTGTGTGTCTTAGAGCACCAACCTGAAACAGACTCCAGGTACCCTTACAACACATTCTCGTGAAGTGTGCAGTTAGCACATTCCAGAACAAGGCTTCCAGTGGACTTTTTAGCGAAATAGGACAGACTTAAAAAGAGGCGGCAACAGGAACTCACCCGACCGGTCACCAGCGCGCACGATTCCAGAGGCGCAGCGGTTAGAACAGTGTGGTGCCACCAGGAACTAACAAACCGTGAAATGGAGCATCCGGAAATGGCTTCACAAGCACTTGTGTTGGTGCCCAAAGGAGCCACAGGCCGGGGAGGCGAGCGGATGATGGTGTCGACTACAGGGTCTCGGTGTAGAGGAGAAAACGTGCGGATGGGTTGGAAACAACATGAAAGGCAGAACTGAAAAGAAGTATCAGAAGGAAACGGAGGAGAACGTCTCTGAAATCTGTAAATAACTCTAAAACTCTGCAAACAGACCCAGAACACTCAGCCCCACGCCCGCAACCACGTCCTGTGCTCTCGGTCCATCTGTGGAAACATTTCTCTCTGAACCTGCCTTCCTCAGACAGGAGCAGAGTAAGAACAAGGGGCCACAGGGACATCGCTAGCGCTTCCCAGAGCCTGGCCCGCAGCTCTGTGCACCAGGGTGTGTTCCAGAAGGTTCCTGGAGAACGCCGCGGGATTTGCCTTCCGAGTCCGGGTCCGAGGGCCCAGCTGGCAGTTTCTCCAAACTAAGAAACTAAGTCCCAGAGATGAATGTCTTTTTCCTTTCACTGAAAGAAAACTGCATATAACCCCTTGCCCAAGCCCAACTTCTCCTAGTCAAGCCTCCAGAACACTCTGGGACTTCTAGAATATTCCATCACAGGATTAAAACTGAAGCAAAGAAAGTATGAAGC
Organism: Panthera uncia; assembly: GCF_023721935.1. NCBI lineage: Eukaryota > Metazoa > Chordata > Mammalia > Carnivora > Felidae > Panthera > Panthera uncia. The sequence continues at coordinate 151,541,927 of NW_026057577.1, forward strand.
AGTGTAAGACAATGAACTTCCCTGGACTCATCCCCTTGGGCCCTCCACTCCTCACCCTGCCTGTTCATGGACCCACCCTTCTGGGCCCTCCACTCCTCACCCTTGCTCTCCATAGACTCACCTTTCTTGG
>NW_026057577.1:151542066-151544020 GCF_023721935.1 Panthera uncia
CACCCTTCTGGGCCCTCCACTCCTCACCTCTGCTCTCCATAGACCCATCCTTCTGGGCCCTCCACTCCTCACTTTTGCCCTTGCTCTCCACGGACCCACCCTACTGGGCCCTCCACTCCTCACCCCTGCTCTCCATAGACTCACACTTCTTGGCCCTCCACTCCTCACCTCTGCTCTCCACAGACTCACTCTTCTGAGCCCTGGACTCCTCACCTTTCCTGTCCACAGACCCACCCATCTGGGCCCTCCACTCCTTACCCCTGCTCTCCTGGCTGTTTTCTGCCCTTGTTGGCCTTTGGGGTTTCTCCACGGATCTGCTTGTTGGGAAGGAGTGGAAAAGCCCTCTCCTTGTTGCCTGTCCGTGGATAAATTCTCACACTGTTCCACCAGCTCCCAGCTGGGCTCTTGTGTCTGTGATCAGGGCAGTTGGCAATTGAATGCTCAGAGGTCAGCAGTGTGCCCACGGCCATGCAGGCAATGGAAACAGCGCCCACCGCAGCCCACAAGGGCTACCCTGCCATCACGCACAGCAGAAATGTGGGCACTGCACCAGTTTCCTTCTCCAGATTTGACAAGCGAGGTTTGGAAGAGAGGTCACCTGCCCCAGTCCAGCGTGAGGCTTTAAAAGGGTTTGGGGACCTCGCCCCACTCTTTCACCTCTATATAGGTGAGGCTGTGGAGGGTGTCATGGACCACCGCAGAGTCACCGGCCTCTCTTTTGTCCTGTGTTCCTCTCTCCATCTAAACACAGGAGGGCCCCCAGCAAGGTCACACTTCACCTTATCAGCTGGCCAGGGTATCAGCTAGATTATCAGAGGGTTGATCGCTTCCTGACCTGCTGCCCAAGCAGGGACAGGGCTGGGGAGCCTCACAGGGCATGGACACACCCAGGACCCCATGGCCAGGCAGTCCTACAGTAGGGTCTGGCCTTCCCCTAGTCCCAGAGCAATGCAGGAAGCATTCAGACTACTTCCTCATGATTTCAGGCATCATGTGAACCGAGGGGCTGCTGGACTGTGTCCAAGTTGCCCTCCCTCACCCATGCCCGCTGCCTGCTTCATGGGTCACCTCCTGCCCTTCAGGGTCACAAGGACAGTCACATACAGAAACTTAGCCCTGCTCACCACGTAGCATTTGCGGTAAATTTTAGAAATTTATAAATTTTGATACCTTTTGCCCAGTTAATACTGTGCCACAAATGAAGGATCCCCAAATGCCTCCCCTTCGTGCAAGGGAGTAATTCCACGAACTGGAGTAATGAGCCAACAAGAAAGAATCCTTTGATTCACGACCCTGTTGAACCGCTGGGTCCCATCAGCAAATGCCTCTGTGCACCCCTCCAGCGGATGGCACTCCCCGGATGGGAGACCGTGCCTCTCGGGGCAGGCCCGCTCTTGGGGTGCAGCTCGCGACGGGGACGGCGGGCACAGGCGGACCCAGCAGCAGCGCCCGGAAACCTCCTTTCCCTCCCGCCGCCGCCCACGGAGGTCAGGTCCCAGCGAGGGCAGGCAAGCAGGAAAAGCGGCAGGAGCTGGGTCTGGGCCCGTCCCTGTGGAGCTTCGACAGAGTCGGCGCGGGCCTCTGCACGTGCGGCCCGGCTCGTCGTGTCCCTCGGGATTTGGGCTGGGGCTGGGGCTGGGGGTTGGGGGCTGCCGCAGGACGGGGCGACGTGGCGGGCCTCGCTGCGCGGGGGGCCAGGCCCGGCCTGAGGGTCCCCGCCGTCTGGCCACTGCGGGAGGGGCGCCGCCGGAGCCTGGGCGCCCTTCAGGACCGACGGTCCGGGACGCCCCGCCACCCCCTGCGGGTGGGGGGTCGGGGGTAGGGCGGGAGCCGAGGTCAGGCGCAGGGCGCGGGCGGGGCCGCCCTCCGGGCCCTCGGGGGCGGGGCTCTCGGGACGCCCCGCCCCCGTCCGCCCAGGCCTCGCCCCGCCGGCGCCCCCCGCCCGCCCGCCCCG
>NW_026057577.1:151544420-151569426 GCF_023721935.1 Panthera uncia
CATGAGGCTGCGGGCGCGCGGTCCCCGGGTCGCCCCCGCCTCCGGCGCGGGGGCCGGCGACGCGCGGCGGCTGGCGCCCCCGGGGCGGAACCCCTTCGTGCACGAGCTGCGCCTCGGCGCCCTGCGGAAGGCCCAGGTGGGTGCGCTCCCGAGCCCCTGCGGCCGGGGAGGGGGTCTCGCCGGCCTGGCCCCGCGGCCACCCCGCCGCCCCCCGCGGCCCGCGACCCCCACGCGGCCCTGCCGCTGGCCGCGCTCGCCCCGTCCCCGTCCCTTCTGGCTCGCCCCCCCTCCCCCCGGGCCGGGCCCCACATCCCTTCTCCCCACGCCCCCTTCCCGCCATCCCTGCATCCCCGTCGCTCTGCGCCGCGCGGTCCCCCGGTCCCGCGTCCCTTCCCGCCGCTCGCAGGCCCCACGAGGGACAGGCGCGGCCCCCCCGCCCCCGGGATGGGACTTTGTCGCTTGATGAGCTTCTCGTGTGGGGACCTCGTGGCTCCTTCGAGTCCGCGCGAGGTGCCTTGAAGGGAGCGGCAGGATGTCCGCCTCTGCGTTTGCAAGTTGTGTTCTGCGGAGCGTGCAGGGGGGTCCCTCCGGGTTCGTCTGTAACGGAATCGGCTTTATGTACTCTCGGTTCCGTGACGGGAGGGAACAGTGTGCAGTTTTGTTCGCGGCGCCCTCTGGTCCTGGCTGAGGATGGGGCCTGCAGGAGGCAGTGGGGCCCCACACTGGTCCTTTTCCTTCACATCGATCCAGGGTTTCCAAGGTGGGCTCCATTCCCTGACCCGGTGGGGTGCGCCCCCCAGTGGGGTGCGCCCACCTTGATCCCGTGGGGGTGCGCCTCCCCCTGACCCGGTGGGGGCTGGCACCCCGACCCGGTGGGGCGCACTTCCTGGCAGTGTTGGGCCTCTGGTTGTTCATTGTGTTTGCGTTTCTGTAAGACTGCGCTCAGTACAGCCTTTCCTTTAGCTCCAAAACCGTAATAGAAACAGGTAGAGATTTAGGACTTTAGCTGTTGTCCAGTTGACGGAGAGTATATTTTCCGCTGTGACAGAACTTTTTCAGGTGACACTTAGATGTCTTTACTGCAAAAAGTTATTCACTTGCAACAATATCAAAGTGAAAAGTTCTCGAACCCGGTCTGAAGTTGTCGTGGGCTGCCTGCTTTTTCTCGAAGCATCCTCTAGGTGGACTTGGTTATTGTGGTGGGAGAGGGAAGGGTGGGCACAAGGTTGAGGACAGAGGAGAGAAGGTCGGGTGGCATCCCTTCTGGTGACGGGAGAAAGCAGGGCCATCCCGGTCGGCTCCTGGGCCTTGTCCCTGTGTCTGTCTGGAGCCAGACGCCAGTCGCTGCCTGCCTGTGTGGTCTTTGGTCCCCCTCTGCTGCGTTCCTTGGCTCGTGGACTCGAACTCCTCACCTGCGGTGCCCTACCCAGCTGTGAGGGGGTTAGGAGCGCAGCAGCTTCCTCTGGGCTCCTGAATGGCCCCCCCACCGGCCGACCCCCTTCGCGCCTGTGATCCATGGCTCTGGACCCTCTGAGGGCGACCCTGGGACTGAGCCCTGACGCTTCTTCCGGGTGGCTTCCAAGGCCCTGCCCCACCTGCAGCCTGACCCCTGGGCGCCAGCTGCTGTAAGCCTGCATCTTCCTGCCTGTGCCTCCTACCTCTGCATCCCTGTCACTTTTGCAGCCTGGCCCCCGTTACTGTGGACGGACAGGGGCCAGGTCTGTCCTGTCCCAAGCTATGTGCTTACTGCTCAGGCGAGGTGCACTGTAGACACCCAGCTGGCTGTAGAGTGAGTGAACGAGCGAAGGGGGCCGGATGTAAGAGCCGAGCCAGAAATCCCCCACACCCCTCAGGCCCCGGTCGCAGGGTCGTGGAGCCGCCGGGGTTTGGAGCAGCTCTAGGAGCTGTTCTTTAGCGCCAGGCAGAGATTCTGGTTTCAGATGTTGGCTCACAGCTTCTGGAAGACACTCAAGAAAGAACAGGTGAGTGGACTGTTTCAGCCCCTCAGAAAGGGAAGGTTACTTTGTATACACCTGGTTGCGCTCCGCGTCAGAATATTCGCCAGAATCATCCTGGTGTATTTATACGTTGGTGGCAAAGCTGTGGTTACTGTTCAGCTGTCCCCAGTGTGGTCTGGAGTATGTAACTTGTAAAGGCTAACTTCCGAGTTTCACTTTGCAGAAACATTTTGCTTTTCACAAAGCAGTGCTTTGCGAAGCTTTTTACTTCTCTGCGAAGCTTTTTACTTCTCTGCACCGTATTATGCAAAGGTTTCCACAGAGGAAACTAGCCTGTGCAAGCATACAAAGCCTGCCTCCCGAATCAGTAAATAAACCGATCCAGCAGTGACTGAGACAGCCAAGGGCCGCTCAGAGACTCACCTAAATTCCGAGTGAAGGGAAGGCGGTGAGGGCGCCTGCCCTCACCTGTGCCGCTGGGGAGGGGCTGTTAGTCACCTGCAGGCTAATGACCGGGCCATCTGTCATTTAGTAACAGATTTAGCAAGGAGCTTAAGTATCTCTTTGGGCAGAAAATAACTCGTTAAGACATGAAAACTGAATAGTAGGGAATTGGTTAGCCTCGTGGTGATGTGCTGTTTTGGGAGTCCTAAAGCGGTGTCTGTCCCCTGGGTGTTGGGGGTTACTTCCTGTTGGAACCCCCAGGTGTGAGTGCACCCCACTTCCAGCTCTGATGTTTCCTCATTTCTGAACTCCTGTGACCTGGGCCAGGGTCGGGGTTAGGATGTACTTCCCAGAAAGCAGTCTGGCTTCCTGTACACCTCGGAACGGAGTCCTTTATGTGAGGACACTGTGGGGTTCACCCTCTCCCAGTTAAATCCACAGAGAGCATTGCCGTGAAGGCTGAACGCAGGGACAGGCTCCAACCCAGCACATTTGCAGGGAGGCCTGTGTGCAGTTTTAATCTCCCAGAGGCAGGTGATCTTTGTCTCCAAGTTCTGTCCAAATACATGAGTTTTGATGAAGGAAGGAAGGAAGGAAGGAAGGAAGGAAGGAAGGAAGGAAGGAAGGGAAAGAAAGAAAGAAAGAAAGAAAGAAAGAAAGAAAGAAAGAAAGAAAGAAAAGAAGGAGGGAAGAGAAGAAAAGAAAAAAAAGGAAAGAAAAGAAGGAAGGAAGGAAAGAAGAGGGAGAGAGGCAGGCAGGCAAGCAGCAGGTGCCCCTGGTTTCAGCCTGCATCCCGAGTCAGGTGTGGCCCTCCTGGGGCCGGGGGTCCCACACCCCGCACACTTCCAGGCCTGGTGGCTTCCAGCTGCTTCTCTGACCTGCCAGGCTTCCGGGCACCCACCCCAATGCTCCCGCTGCCCCTCTGTCTGGGTACTCCACGCATGAGACCGTACTCTGCTGAAGAGCGTGAAGGGGTGGGTAAAGGGGAGGGCAGCTTGACTCTGGTGTTCGTGAGCCGCGGGTGGCAATGGAATTCCAGGAGGAATGTAACATGGGAATGAGGATTTCCAGGACAGCAGGCGTCGTGTGGGAAGACACAGAGGGCCGGCTGCAGCGGGGCCCGGGGCCCCCCCAGATGCCTGGGAGTCTGAGGCTCTGGAGCGGGACCCTGGGAGCCTGAGAGCACGGCCTCTGTTGGTGCACGTGTGGCCCAGTAAGGTGCAGCGTCCTTGCCGCTGGCCGGCAGCGCAGCCCCCGAGGCAGGGGGTGGAGGCCCCACGCCCGTCCTGGTGTCCCAGGTGAGTAGACTCCACGTCCCCGGACGCCCAGGCGGGCTCAGTGCCCATGAGCCCTGCCCTCGGGGACTGGCTGTCTCTTCGAATGCACCAAGAGCCGCCTGTAACCCGGTTCTCATTTTCCGGAAGGGCGTGCACATCGCACTTAACTGTGGCTAGAGTCGAGGAGTGGGGAAGGGGGTCCGGGGTGGGAGAGACTTGACTTTTCATCCTGCCTGCTCTCTGGCCCTGAAACAGAGTCTTAATGTGTGTGTATGCACACACACGCGAGTATGGACGCATTCATACTTCATTTCAGTCGTGTTTCGCGTTCTTCTTCATTTCAGAGTACTGAACAAAGTGCTGTCAGTTTTACGGCTCGTTTTAGAAAACGGAGGTTTTGTCCCTGACACTGGCCAGTCAAGCGCCCTGTTGCAGAAGCCGGTGCTTGCCCGCCCTCTGCCCCCCGCAGGCATCCACCCACCAGAGGCCTCGCCCCAGATGGTGGAGAAAGTCCGAGGACGTGTCCTGAGCGCTCTGTTCCTGCGAGTCTGAGCAGGACTCCCACAAATCGTGTTTCACAGAGCTTCACCCCTCCCCTGCCAGAGACCTGGGGCCTCGCTGGCACTTTGCTCCTTCACCTTCCTGCCCCCGGGGCCTTCCGCCTCTCTGACCTTCACGTCCTGGACCGAACGTCCCGCCCCCAGAGCTCGCCCCTCACGGTTTGCTGCAGTGGGTCGGGACGAGGAGTGTTTCCCACGTTTCTGGTGTTCCGCACGCCGTTAGTAAGTCTGCAGATTATTTTGCAAAGGAGGCCAGAGCGAAGGGTGTGTCTGAAGCCTGAGGACAGTGCTTGTGCTTCTCAGGCCCAGTCAGTCATCCTGCAGCCCTCCCTTTCACGATGGGCAGCGGTGTGACTGATTGGCACGTTCCTGGTGTTTTGTGTTTTCCCCGTGTGGTAGCCTTGCACACTTCAGTGAGTGCACCTCTGCTAAATGCCGCCCTGAAACACAGACGCAGCAGTGGCACCCGCCTCTCCCAGCACAGGGTCCCCTCGTTCTCTCACACCTGCTGATGCCCCACGAAGCTGCCAGGGACCGGCCTGGGCAGAGCCGCTGGCTCCGTCAGTGCTCACGCGTGGGACGTGTTCCAGGTGCCTGGACACCGTGGCCTTTTTACTCCCACAAGTCTTACTTCCGTGTTAGAGCCAGCGTAGTGATTTCTTTTCCCACATAAAGTCTTTCTGAAGGACATCTTTAGCAGTGTTAATATTTGAAACCCGTAGGACGGGGGCACAGAGCTGGGCTCAGACAGAGTCCCTGAGGCCTGGAGGGCAGGTCTGCTCCATATAGAGCATGTCCAGAAGTGGCCCTGCTCCGAGACAGCCGGGAATCCGAGGGCTGAGGGCCTGGTTGGGATCAGGCCCTGAATGTTCCCAGCACAGGGCCCACAGCGGAACCCCGTCCCTGTAGTGCTAAGTCTCTCACCAGCAGGAAGGAGTTGAGTCCTTAGTCACTTCTGTGCCACGTGACTCACGAGCTCCACGTCCTCGTGGGCCCACGGAGCTCAGCAGCTCCCAAGCTCAGAGTCCCCCTCCCCCGCCCCCCCGAGCAGCCACGGCCACTGTTGCCTCCCGCCCCCACCCCACGCCCTCCCATCCTGTCCCGGTGGCTTTTGTGTGCTGTGCCCAGGAGCGCTTGGACCGGCCCACTCCACACTTCCCCTTCCCCAGGGTAGTTGGGGCAGCGAGCTCCCAGGCCCCTCTCCACCCCTGCCAGGCTTGGTGTGAGACCCACCCTGACCCCACAAGTGTTAGGGTGGGCCGGGAGCTCCCTGCAGCTGGGGGGTCAGAGGCGGGATCCTCCCTACATCTGAGGGAGGACACGGCCAGGATGCTCTGGGAGCTCCCTACACCTGGGGGGACAGAGCCAGGATCCTCCCTGCAGCTGGGTGGGCAGACAGCCAGGATGCTTTGGGAGCTCCCTACAGCTGGGGGGGGGGGGGGGGGGGAGAAGGTGCCCGGGCGGCTCCCGGGGGGGGGGGGGGGGGCCCTCGCCGGGGGGGGGGGGGGGGGGGGGACAGAATGTACCCTCGAGTCTCCTTGCAGCTGGAGAGGGACTCACACAGCTGGGGGCTGGAGGCGGCATGTGGTTAAGGGGCTCCCTGCAGTTGGGGGACAGGGCCTGGAGGCTCCCCGGGAGCTTCCCGCAGATGGTGCCCTGGAGCCATAATTTTGGGGAAGCCAGCTGTTGGGGGTGAGGTTGAGCGGAGATGTCCTGGGGGCGCTCGGTCTGTGAGGGGAGTGGGGTAGGCGGTGCCTGGACGGGGGTGTCTGCAGCTGGAGGCGGGGCGCCGTAGGGCTCCAGGAGGGGCCCCTTGCGAGGGACTGACGATGTGCTATGACCCTGGGCCCCGCAGGCTCTGTGGATATTTGCCGAAAGATTGGAAGCCTCTGGAAATGCTTCAGCTCTTGAATTTCAAGATTCTTCTATTCAGATCCTGCCGAGGGCCCTAGAGATAAGGGATTTCCTGGGGCGCAAGGCCAGGTGTGTCTGTGGGGGTGAGCAGCTGGGGGGACCGGGTCTGCGTCTCTCAGGTGCGTCTGGGTGGGGGGGAGGGAGGATTGACAGTTACTTATTTTTCTCGGTCTTCTGCCCCCCTGCTGCACGCCAGCCCCGAGGCCCCCACCAGGCAGGGCAGCTTGGTGCCCCTCGCACGTTCCCTGCCCCTCGGACTGCGCTCTGCTCTGCTCTGCTCTGCTCTGCTCGTGGCTGAAGCAGTCCTGACCGTGAGGCGAGCGACGGTAAGCCGCTCCCCAGGACCCTTGCGCCCCCTTCCGTGCCAGGACACGCCCCCAACCTGAGACACTGCTGATAGGAGCTGCGGGCTGTGTCCTCGGATGGATGGACCTGACCTGAGCGTCACCTTGTCAGGACTGAGCTTCAGGGCCGGGCCCTGCTGTGTCCGGGGCAGCGGCTGTGGGAGGAACAGACGCTTCGTGGGCAGGTTAGCCCACAGCTCCTGGTGCGGCCGGAGCACAGGGACTCAGGTGCTCATCCCCAAAGGCCCCGCTGCATCCTGACCCTGTGCTTTGCTTCTGAGCCTCCTTTGCTCAGCGGACAGGGACAGGGGGCCTTCTCCGTGCTCCCTCCCTGCTCCCGCCTACTCCCTGGTTGGTTGGTCAGGTCCTGCTCCCTCCCCTTAGCCCCCTTAGGTTGGGGGAGGCACTGTGCCTCTGGGGGCGGGGCGGCCCTCCCCTCCCAGTCCCTCCCTCACCAGGATGTGCCGCCCCCGCCCCCCCAGTGCCTCACCAGGACGTGCCCCCCTCCAGCTGTGCTCCCAGCCTGGGCTTGTACCCATCTGTGGGGGAGAGGGCTCCCGCCGCCCTGTAGGTGGGAGCTCTGCCTGGAAAGCTCCCTTTCTGAGGACGTGTAATTACAGGGTGTCCTGGCCCCACAGGTGAGACGCCTGTGGAAACGGGTCAGTTGTCGCTGAGTTCCTACAGTCTTTAAATAGGGATCTGGGGTCAGTTCCTGCTCTGGATGTGAGCCTCGTCCCCAGAGTGGAACGTCCAGCCCAGAAATCTTACTCTTTATGGTGTTTCGGCTTCTGTCCCGCTGGTCTGTTCCTGAGCGCCTGCCAAGAGAGCCAGGCTGGGGCGCTAAGTTCTCAGGGTGACCCGGGACCCGTGAAGGGCCTCTGGCCTGCCTGGAATTTCACGTCTGGGGGGGGGCACAGGATTGGCAGCGTGGAGTCACAGGGACTGGGGGGACAGAGCTCTGGGCTCTAGCTCAGGGGTCCTGAAGACCCTGAGGAAATGAGATTCTGTGTGAAACTCTGTGGGTGGGAGGGGTGAGGAGAGGCGGAGGCCGAGGGCGAGGGCGTTTGCTGGCCATCTGAGCCGGGAGGGGCCGGCCGCGAACACCCACAACCGCCCCCTCCCCCACGCAGGGCCCTGCACTTCTTGTCTTTCCTTAAACCCCACCAGGTAGCGGGGAGCTCTCCCATCCCCTCCCCTGGAGGATAGGTGCTCCCTCCCCTCCCCACCCCTGCCCGCAGGCAAGCCCTCTCCCCCGCCTGCTGCTGCCCGCAGGGCTGTGAGCCAGCCAGGGCTGTCCCCACTGGTGTGTGCATTCCATGTGGGCGTCGGGAGCACGCTGGCTCTGGCTCGCGATAGACACTTGGCGTGCGTGCACTGGCCCGGTGAACTTGTTCTCCAGCACATGTGTTCTGCCTACTCCCAGCCCGAGCCGCTGCCCGCCCCCCCCCAGGGCTCCCTGCAGGTGCACTTGGGCTGAAACCCTGATGTGGCCCGGACGAGAGCTCAGGGAAGCCCAGACTGGGAGGGAGACGGGGGCACACAAGGGGCCCTGGGAGCTCAGAGGTGCTCAGGTAGGAGCAGGTCTTCAGTGGAGGGGGCATCGTGCCGCTGCCCAGCAGTGTGCTCTCAGGGCTGAGCACCAGCGGGGGAGCCTGGGCAGCTGAGGTGGCGGCCGTGACAGTGACAGTGCGGCAGGGGTCTGGGGGTCTTCCTCTCTGCCCCCAGGCCCGTCCAGTCCTTCATTCTCTTGTCTGTGCAGCAGGGACACCGAGGTCCCTGCTTTCCCAGGCCTTTCTCCACCGGCCGCTGCGTCCCTCCCCTGCCTGGGGGCCCAGCCCCTGGTGGTTTTTCCTGGGGACCTGGAGTCTGTGTGGCAGGCATCTCCTGATGTCCCCGAGTGCCCTGCCCGCCCCCTCGGGGCCCCCCGTGCCTCCGTCTCTGCTACATTCACCGGGGGCCCTGAACTGCCCTCCCGGCTGCCCGCTGACCACGCGCTTGGCTTCACGCCTCCCTCGCCAGCTGGACTGTGTGTGGGCCCTGGTGCCGGGGGCCTGCACACGGGGCCCCATGAAGTGCCTGGTGACAGACCAGACACAGGCCTGAGCCCCTGCAAGGCTCTGACCTCCGCCCCCGGACCCTCAGACGCTCGTCAAAGGGCAGGTGAGGAGGACCGTGTAGTGCAGATTCCCTTGGTTATGGGGTGCGTGCCCCGGGGTGCCGTGGACAGAGCAACTCTGATCCCACAGGGAACCGCACAGTTGTTTGCTGCTGCCCGACGAGCCAGGCCGTCCAGTGTGTCAGGCACGGGGTGTGTGTGTGTGTGTGTGTGTGTGTGTGTGTGTGTGTGTGTCTGGGAAAACGGCCCTGCCGTTGGATTGCGTTGCAGGTTGCAAACTCAGAGTGAATTACCGAAAGACTGTCCTTTTGCAGAAACTCCAGGTTGGGTGAGTGTATTCGAAGTGAGGTTTGAAAGCTTCTGGACAGACAGGACCGGGGCGCCGGACGGACAGGACCAGGGCTGCCTGCGGGTTGAGGGAAAAAGCAGGTTTTAGGAACGCTATATTTAATTTTAGGTTTGAGTGGGAGAGCTGAGAAAAAATAGCTTCTGTGTAGCGGTGAGCGTGGCCCGACAGTCACACGGCCGGACAGACGGCTTCAGAGTGAGGGACCGTGGGAGCCCAGGGGCGAGAAGACTGTCACCTGCACACATCAGCCAGGAAAGGACGGTCAGTCCGATGGGGATTTGGCACCAGAGTAAACAGAATGACAGTCACGCAGGAGGCCCAGTGAAGACAGAGCTGTGCCTCCGACGTGACCCCCCACGTCCCTGCGCCGCCCCCGCCCCGGATTTCTAGCCTCGCTCCGTGTTTTGTCTTTTCGTGGAGGGGAGTCTTTGCATGAGAGCAGCCGCGTGTGAGGACGCGGAAGCATTGCGGCACAGTTCAGGGCGCGGCTCCCTCTGTCTGCTTTCCAGTAAGGAAGCTACTGGAAGGAGGCGGTCATCCCCACCCCTGCCGCGTGCGTTTGGGGCACAGCGTGCTCCCCGTCCCCTGCTCCGTCCCCCTGTGGGGACACAGAGGGGATGTGCTTTCTGAGGTCGGCTTGCTGGGCAGGCATCTGTAGGGCACTGGGTCCGCGTGGCCGCTCCCCTTCCGAGGCTCCGAGGCCGGGGGTTTGTGCAGGGCAGCGCTGGACTGCCAGCTGATGGCTCTCCTGTGACCGTTGCCGGACGTTTTCTAAGTTCTTTAGAAGGAAAGGTAGATGTATGTGTTTTGTTGCTGCGTCGAGGGACAGTGGCCCCAGGGGACATGGCTCTGCGGACCGCCTCCCTCCTGGACAGGCTCGGGGGGCAGGGGGACATTGGGCATTGGCTTCCCAGTTTCGGAATATTCTGTCTGTTCTAAATCAGGATTTTCAAAAACAACTTGCTTTCGAATTTTTAATTAAGTGACGGCAAAGAGAAGAGAGCGATTCCCCAGGTAGGGTTCTCCTCTGTTTATCCCACGTTGCCCTGGCGATCTTTCTGTAGACTTGTATGTCTCATCTCTCCTCTCCTCGTGGGAAGAGCCTGGAGCGACCCAGGCCAGCCCCCCAGGGTGCTGTGTGAGGAAACTACAAGACCCACCCCGGACGCCAGGGTGCCCTCAGCCCCTGAGCCCTATGCAGGCTCTTTTCAGAAGATGAGCCCCGCTAACCCCTGAGCCACCGGGCCTACCTGATGCGGCTAGCTGGTTCCCTCTCAGTGTGGCTCCCGGAACTGCAGCCCTGGGGGGACTTGGTCCTGAGGCGTCCCTTCAGCCAGTGAGCTGGGTCTCTGGGCTGGGAGCCCCCCAGGGTCCACAAGTCTGGGACTTCCCTGCTTGGCCCTGGGAGCCCGTCCTGCTGGGTGTGGGCAGGCCACCGCTCAGATGGCACCTCACTGCCAGCTCAGGGTGCCCGTGGTCCCCCCTGGACCCTCTCCCGTGTTCACTGTATTTGTAGCAGCCCCATTAATCCAGGCTCCACCATCCCCCCGGGCCTCGCTCCTTCGGGATCGTCTCCCTTCCCTGCGCTCACTGGGCTCTGTTGTTCTGGAGGAACGTGCCGTCCGAACACTGGGGTCTAACTGATGTGAAGGTGGTAGCCCCGTCTCCTCCCCCGGGAGCCGGTCCCCTTGGGTCTGTCCCCGAAGCTCCTCCCCCAGGAGCCGGTCTCTTCTGGTCCATCCCCGAAGCTCCTCCCTCTGGCTGGCCACCAGCACCTGTCACACAGCGACCATCGGCTCAGTGTCCCCTGGTGGCACCATCCGGCTGTGCTGTTAGCAGCAACACCCGCGCGAGCGGCTCCCAGGGAGCTGGGCCTACCAGCTGCACACACAGGCTCCCTGAGCTGTCACCCGTAGTGCCTTGTCACGCAGCTTCGTGGGAGAGGACGGTTGTTCACAGAACCCCAGGTGCACCTGGCCTCCACCACAGCCGGTGGGCCCCGGGGCCCTGTGTTCAGCCTCGTGGCCACGGTGCCGAGCTGTGGTCTCCCACGTTCGCTTTCTCGTTCGTCTGTGTCCAGCAGCCTCCAGGAGGGGCGTGTGTGGCCTGCGGGCTGATGGGGTGCTCGCCGTGTGTGAGCGTCATTCCCCGAGACTTTCTAAGCCGCTGGGTGGAGCTAAGTGCAGGGTAGGACCGTGTGTCACTGTGTGTGGCCGGCAGGCGACTCCGCGTGTGTCTCCTGTTTTCTCAAATCACACGGAGGGTGCATCTTTCTCTACTGCATTTGGGAACACGTTCTCGTGTCCTTTGGATGGTGGTGGTTATCCTTTCTGCAGTTAAAGCACGCTGGCCCCGGAACCCGCTCTCCCTGCAACCTGCCCTCCCCCCGACAGCACCTTGCACCGCGGGCTGGGGTCCCTCGGTGTGCGCTGGGGGCGCACGGTATCTCGGTGCCTGGCCAGCCTGTGCACGCCCTGCGAGGACACGTGTCCCTGCAGTGACCTGGCCTGCCACAGGGCGGCACAGGTGGAGACACCGGGGACCCTTCCTCGTGTGCGCCCGAGGTCTTTGTCTCTCGTGCACCCTGTCGGCGGTTCTGTGTTGATTGTGAAACACAAGGCACTTGGACCAGCTTGCGTGACAATGATGTCGGTGGTCCTGGTGGCCTTCGTGGCCTTGGCAGAGAGGAGGGAGTGGCTGCCACGTGAGCCTGAGCGGGGGTGTTGTGACCACAGCTCCAGACACCGGATCTGGTGCGGTCACTGGGAATCGGGGAACGTTTTACGTTAGAACCGTCTTCCTACGGGAGGTTTGAGACAGACGCCAGTGTGCGTGCTCGGGTGCTGACCCCACAGACCTGCAGCTTTAAGAGCAGGTGTTTATCTGTCCCGGTCCTGGGAGCTGGGAGTCCGAGACCCGGGTGTGGGCAGAGTGGGTTCCTCCTGAGGCCTCTCTCCTTGGCGTGGAGGTGCCGTGACTTCCGTGAGTCCTCACCGGCCGTCCCTCTGTGCGTGTCTGTAACCTAGTCTCCTCTTCGTATGAGGACACCTGTCCTATGGAATTAGGGTCTGCTCTGGTGACCTCATTGTACCTTAATACCCTTTCCAAGGCCCTGTCTTCAGTACGGGCACGTCGGGAGGTGGGCTGGGGGTTGTGGCATCAGTACGTGAAGGGGGGCCCACGGTTCAGCCCCTCACACTGAAGCAGAGAAAACGTAGTGAGCCCCGTGCCCACCCTCGCCCACCTCAGCAGTCTCCAACTTCCGGCCTCTCTGGTCTCGCCGATGCCCGCTCTCTCCCTGGTCTCACTGATCCGCAAGCAAAGCCCAGACTTGACCTGTAGATGCTCCCGGGTGCGCGTGTCTCGAGCAGGGCCGCGGGCATCAACCCCGGAGCCTCACACACGTCCTCCCCTGGAGCCTCCTTCCAGCTCCTTGCTTTTATTTTCTTACGGTGTGTTTGGGGCTTTTGTCCCTGAGCGTCTTGCTCTGTGTTTTACCGATCGCCTCCCCGTGTCTCCCGTGTCTTCTGATCCAAAATCAGGAGGCTCTGTTTCTGTTGGCTTGTCAGGTGGCTCATCCACACGGCGCCCGGCTCACATGTCTGTCTCCGTCCACACAGGCCCCTTCACGTGGGTGTGTGCGAGTGGTGGGGTTCCGGAAGCCCGCAGGGACACTGCCGGGTTCTCCCTGTGGCCGCCCCGAGGGACAGTCTCGGGATGGACAGCACAGTGCCCGATTCTTCGTCCTTGTTGGCCCGGGTGCCACTCGGAGCTGGTCTCCTGGGGTCCGCGGAGGCCCCCGGTGAGGTGGGGCGTGTGCGCCTGGTTGATGGACCCGTGAGCACGTGTGAAGTTCCGTTACCGCATCGATGGCTCTTGCCGTGCTCACAGTGGCATGTCTGCCGCGGGGGCTCCCGGGCCCAGGGACCTCTGCCCGCCTTCCCCGTCTCCGCTCTGCCGCTGGGCTCCAGGTGCCCCTTCCACGTTTTCTGCCCCTGCTGGGAGTGCCTTTGCCCAGGAGCCCTGGTTCCGTCTGGCAGGAAATAGTGCCCGGAGCCTGCAGGCGGCCGTGAGGGTCTCCTTGCGCCTGGGTCTGCTCCAGCGGGGACTCCAGACAGAGCATACCGGGCCGGAACAGCTGCTCTGTGACTCAGGGCAACCGTGAGCCTGGAGGGCGGCGTCTGTTCCTGGGGACCCCTTTCCGATGGGACCGTGTGTCGAAGCCAGCTTCCAAGGAGCGTGAAGCGACTCAGCCAGGGACTGTCACCGCGGGCGCCCCTGGGACTGGGTTATAAACCCTCAGCTCATGGGAGGGCCAGCCTGGCACTTTTGAGGGTGACTGGGGCTCCCGACAGGGACAGGCCGCAGCCCTCAGAGCCTCTTGGAGGGGACGCGGGTCCCGTGTTAGCAGCCTTTTCCTGCTTGGTCTGCAGCGTTCCTCCCCGTGTGCCACTGCTGCCCTGGCCCCCGCCCTGTGCCATCACGGGGTGGGGGGGGGGGGGGGGGGGGGGGTAGCATTCTCTCCCCGAGGCCCCGCTGACCCCGCCCTCCGGCCCAGGGCCGCCCTGAGGGGGGCTCCGGTGGGAGCGGGCACTCCCCAGCCAGGGAGTCCAGCACAGAGCTGGGTCTTACTCAGGTTGTGGGGAGCGGAGACCCGCTCTCTCCCCGGGGCCCCCCTCTGCCTCCCGGCGCACTCCCACTGGGGAATGGGACACCCCCCGCTGGCTCCGGGAAGGAAATACCGTGTCCAGCCTAGTTGCTAATTACAGTGCCTCCCAAACGTTGAGCCGGAACTGCCTGGAAACCGCGCAGTTGGCCCCTTTCGTCTGCTTGTGGCCCTGTTTGTTTTCCAGTCCAGCCAGGACGTTCTGAGCACGCGTTTCCTCGGCCCCAGCACACTTGAGAACGTCCGTGTGGCTGACACGGCTGCCCTGCCTGTGGTCCTGTGGCTGGAAACTCTTTGTGTGCTCCGATAGGCTGGGCACAGGGTGTGGTGGACAGCGAGGGCACCGGGAGGTGGCCGGGCCTGGGAAGGACGCAGTGGGCCAGAAGATGCAAGGGGACAGGAGGGTCCAACCAGCCGGTAGCCTGGAATTCAGGAGAAGTGGCCATAGCCCACAGAACGTTCTGGAAGAGGCTGTAGGAAGCCTTCCGAGTCCTGCCCCTTCTGGGGACCGTTTGCCTCTCCGGGGCGGGGCTGAGCCCAGTGGACAGCACGTGGGCCCAGTGCTGGGGCAAGGTCAAGGCAGGGTCATGGGGTCCTGGGGAGCAGCCCGGGAAACACACGGGGTCTTAGCCCAGGTGGCCGGGGCCCTCCTGCACCCCATGGGCCCCCCGAAGGTGCTCGCTTCCCCCAAGCCGCTCACGTGGCCCTTGTAAACCCGTGTCCACCTTCTCCCTGTCCTTCAGGCCCAGCCAGGCGGTCACTGCAGGCCTGTGACGCTCACTCACCACGCTGTGCGGGAGCCCCGTCTGTGAGCTGGGGGCCTCGGCCCGTGCCGGGCACTCACACGCCCCCTCCCCGCTCACCGTGAAACTCGGAAACCAGGTGGTGTTCTCGGGATGCGTGTAAGAGGTGCGCGAATTGTCGTCACAGTCAGTTGTGGTCACTCACGTGCTGTGTCCCGGGTCCAACACCTGCTGGCCACCCACGGGAACAACGTGAGGAGCGGCACACGTGCCCTGACTCGGGGTACCGGACGGGTCTGGGTCACCCCTGGAGGGAGCGGGACGCCGCCCCCCGGGGACCCCTCGCCGCCCCGTCACCGTCCCCGTCTGTGGCTCTCAGAGGCACGGGGCAGGGCTGGCGCTCCCACGCCCTCCAGGAACCCGTGTGGTTCCGTCTTTGTCGACCCAGAGCGGGGGGTAGGCCCGCTGGCGGGCAAACAGCATCGTGACCGCACCCTCGCAGTGTGAACACTTCCTGGCGGGCTCTGTTCACGTGCTTTGCTGCCCGGTCGTCCCTCGGCCCGTCCCGCGCGGGCAGCAGGTGTAAAGGCCGTCCGGGGCGCCCGTAGCCAGCCGTCCGGAACTTACCGTGGGGCTGGAGAAAGCTGGGCGTTCTCAGTGTGGCAGTGGGAAACGGGACGCTTCTGAAAATACCGCTCTGTGCTTTTACCTCAAGAAGTTAAGAGGGACGTTAGAGTCAGAGTAAGAGCGGGGTGCCTGTAGGAGCTAAAATTCATACGACCGACTGACTGGCCACGGGGACGGTAAACCCATCCAAAGCTGGTTCAGTAAACAGACTGATAGAGTAGAAAAATACCGGTCAGCGTAGGCAGAAAAGTTTCAGAGGGCACGAACAATGCTGATTACACGGCAGGGCAGGGTGACAAGAGGCACGGGAGAGTGCCACGGGCAGCTTCTTGGGTCTCTTTTTTTTTTTTTTTTTTTATTTTTTTTTTTTTCAACTTTTTTTATTTATTTTTGGGACAGAGAGAGACAGAGCATGAACGGGGGAGGGCAGAGAGAGAGGGAGACACAGAATCGGAAACAGGCTCCAGGCTCCGAGCCATCAGCCCAGAGCCTGACGTGGGGCTCGAACTCACAGACCGCGAGATCGTGACCTGGCTGAAGTCGGACGCTTAACCGACTGCGCCACCCAGGCGCCCCAACTTCTCAGGTCTCTTGAAGACGCGTGCGGGGTGGGAGATTGGTTAGGGGAGAAAAAACCTGCTGGGGACTCCTAGAGAGGATTTTCTCAGTAGCAGAGGCACTGAAGGATCACAAGAAGTGGGACACCTAGGTAAGCGATAAAAATCAAATTAGAACAGTGCTTGTGTGTGCATCTCCGTGGAAACTCCCCCGAGAGGCAGCTCGCTGGTGTGCAGAGGGGGCCACGCCACGGGATCCGCCGGAGGGAAGCTGTGGGTCAGGCTTGCCCCCGACTCGACCCAGCGACGCATCGGTGAGCAGACTCAGCAGTTCCTTAAAAAATCCCCGACTCTTGGTTTCGGCTCAGGTCATGGTCTCACGGTTTGTGGGGTCGAGCCCCACGCGGGGCTCGGTGCTGACAGCGGGGAGCCTGCTTGGGGTTCTCTCTCCCTCTCTCTGCCCCCCTTGCTTGTGCTATCTCTCAAAATAAATAAACATAAAAAAAAAAAGAAACCCCAGCGCTGTGACCAAGGTTCTCACGTCTAAAAGCAGCATGTGGCGGACGCGGGCTGAGCAAACAAACACTAGAAGCAGGAAGGACAGCGGGTCGCGTTCACCCATTCGTGACGTAGAGCAAACCCAACTCCCGGAAACCCAGGGGCGGGAAGGTACTTTCTCGTCAGCAAAGCACATCTGCTAGAGCCCAGAGCAAGTCCGCGCTTGGTGGGAAACGTCACCAGCATCAACCACAGGACAGCAGATGTCATGTCTGTGCTACGTTCACTTCCTCAGCTTGTGGGGCCACTAGACAGTTTAAACTCACACACACGGCTTGTCTCCCACCTGCTGGGCGGTGCTGCTCCTGACAGCCTGCAGAGAAACCGCAGGGCCGTCCGGTGTGGGTAACGGACGAGCAGGGGGGCGGCCGTGGGCCGTGCAGCCGGTCGGCCGGGAGCTGGGAGACGTCGCTGTGCACTTTCTCCTGGCCTGTCTTTTCTGTCCTCCCTGTGCCGAAACCTACACGTTCGAAGCGTGTGTTACTGCAAGTAATTGTAAGTTGCGTCTGTCGATCACCAATCCTTTGTAAGTTTAAGCTTTGCCATCCGTCCCCTGCCCTGTTTCCTCCCTGATTGCTGAGATGCTGGCCCTCTGAGACCGCGAGGCTCCTGAGCGTGTGTCCCCAGGCGTGTGCCCCCAAGCGGGGACCACAGCCTGGTTCTGTGCACACGGGCGCTTGGTTTCAGGAATGGCCATCTGTCCACCGTGTTCCTGCCCTGACCCCTCTGGTGAACCATGTGCCCATCCCCACAGAGCACCTTCCATGCTGTCACCCTGACCAGACTGCCCGTTTGGAGGTGGGCTGGCTGTGCCCCGTTCTCTGCTGGGCTCCCGCCCGTGATGCCCTGGGGCTGGAGAGTCACGGGCGTCCCCAGTGCTCCCTGAGCTCCCACATCCGCCTCACCGCGGGGAACCCCAGCGCTGCAGAGGCGTCCCCGGGTTGTCCTGGGGCTCAGGCGTGTGCCGGGGCCGGCCCCAGAGGGGCTCAGGTGCGGGACTGTGGGCACCGGGGTTGGGGGACGGCGGTGCAGCCCAGAGCCTCGGCAGGACGTCCTGGCCACTTACCGCCACGTGTGAGGGCAGGCGTGGCATTTCCACGCCAGCTCCGGGGCTGGCTTCCCGTGCGGAGTCCTCCGGTTCTGGAATGACCTCGCCTCTGTCTTCCCAGATGGCCTTCATGACGCTGACACTCTTCCCCATCCGGCTGCTGCTTGTCCTGATCGCGATGCTGCTCGCCTGGCCCTTCACGTTCTTCGCCACGCTGGGGTCCTCGGAGAGGGAGCCCGAGCCGTCCCCGGCCTCGTGGCGGAAGTAAGTCACCCGTCTGCAGGGCCACCGCGTACCCCGGCCTCTCCGGCCTTCCTCCCCCGCCTGGGCCCGGAGCACGCCAGGCTGCCCTCTCCCGGCCGGGACACCGCCGGCCACGTGCCCCCTTCCCCTCGGGGAGTGGCCGGTTCCGCCCCTGCCGTGCCCCCACCGCACCCCTGCCCTGAGGGGGTCCTTCGGGGCCGGGCTGCTGTTGGCGTGTCCTCAGCACAGAGATTCCCCGCGGGTTTCCGTGTCCCCAGCCCTGCGAGGCTGTGTGTCGGCCGGCATCTGTCCTTCTCGCTGGTCTGGTCTCCGCAGGGTCCAGCGACCCTCCCTGCTTCGTACACCTGGAAGGTCCCCTGCGTTTGCTCACCAGATACTGACAAAGGAGAGCCGTCTGTAGACGGACGAGTTGTGAATACGTCTCAGCCAGAGACCCAGCGTGGACCTCAGGAAGTTAAATGAAACCACAGTGTTCTCTTGTTTCTTCCTAAAGCTGTTCGCAGAGTATACGCGTTAGTAAATGAAGGTGGCGAGTGTCAGGAGGGCTGCGAGAAGTATTTCCAGCGTCCTGGAAGTTGTCGTTTCTGTCGTAAACCCGGAGACTTCCCCGCTCTCCACACCCTGACGCCTCCCGTCAGCCATACGGGGCCCTTGAACGGTCTGTTCAGAAAGAGTTACTACTAGGCCCGCACAGGGGTCAGCAGGAAGGTGCACACGCCAGGTCCAGCTGCACTCGGTTTACCAGCAGCTCTGCCGGAGCCCAGCCACACCCGCTGACCTGCGTACCGCCCAGGAGGGTGGAGTCGCCAGGGCAGACGGAGCCCAGGGTATTCGCTCCTGGGCCTTAAGGGGTTTGAGGGACAGGCTCGACTTCCCGCACCGGGAGCGCGTCTGCTCTCTGCTCTGCGGGAACACCATGCCCACGGCCGGCAGGCGGGAGCTGGCGGGTCCTTGGCGCCCGTGGTCCCGACACGCACCTGTCGTGCTCACACAGGGCACTGACATGCGGGGCAGAGACGGCCAATTTCAAGTCGAGCGTTTGCTGAGCCAGTGAGGAGTATGGTGTGGCCGTGCCTGGGGACGGTCCAGGTGCCTGGGGGACCCCTCACACAGGGTCTTTGTGTGCACCCCCTGCCGTGTTTCACGTTCTTGGACCATCATCGGTGCCAAGTGAGCCACGGTCTGTCTCCCTCCCGGAGGTCCCAGAGGCAGGCCGTGACCTGTTCCCATTCTGTCCCCAGCACAGCCCCTGGCCCGGGGACGCCAGGAAGCAGGTCCCGAGGGAGGGACAGCTGCTTGGCATTCCTGTCCACTGGGGTCATCACTGGCTCTGGGGTCCTCGTTCTGACTTTTTGGGTTTCTTAATTCTCTTTGAAGAGCTTGCTTAACCTGGAGGGTGTTTTTCAATGTTTTAGCCCTAAAACAGGGATTTAGTATCAAATATGTAATCAAACAAAATCTACACCGAATAGAAACCAGAATTTCAGTGTCGCTAGGTTGAGAATCCATAGCTAGAAAGCAGAATTTTTTGTAGTTTTTGACAAATTACAAGTGATTTGACTAAAAATTTGAGGTTTGAGTCATGATAGGTTAACACGACTTCCTGGCATTTTTGTCTTAATTCCTTCCTTCTTCAGCTCTGGGCTGGGATCCCCTCCTCTGTCCACACACACAGTGCAGATTCTGTCTTTTCAAAGTACGGGACTCCGGGCTGCTCTCCATTCCCCGTGCCCACCCCGTGCGGCTCCACGTGGCTCCTTCGGTGACAGATGGGCCACTGCCTCCCAGGTGCCTCGTGTGCCCAGAGCATGCCTGAGAAGTGTCCTCGGCAGCGAGAAGTGGAGGTGTCTGTGTCCATGGAGACCGCACGTCACTGTGCACACATGTATGAGTGTGTATACGTTTATATGTGTCTGACCAGGAATACATGCCTGTGTGGGAGTGCAAGCATGTGTGTGCGTGTGTCCAAGCATGTGCACGTGCATATGTGTACCTGTATGTGAGCATGTGTGTATGTGTGTGTACAAGCATGTGCATGTGCATATATGTATGAATGTGTATATGTGTGTGTGAGCATGTGAGCACATGCGTACACACATGTGTGGGCATGTGAGTGTGCGTGTGTTTGTGAGCATTTGTGTGTATGTACGTGCACGTGCAGGTGTGTATGTGTGTGCACACGTGTATATGCATGTGTGGGTGTGTACATGAGTGTGTGTGTATATGTGTGTACAAGCATTGCATGTGTATATACGTGTGAATGTATATGCATGTGTGCAAATGTGTGCACGTGTATATGCGCATGTGGGTGTGCATGAGTGTGCATGCGCATATGTGTGTACAAGCATGTGCATGCGTATGTGTGTGCACGTGTGCAAGCATGTGCATGTATACATGCATGTATAGGTATGTACGTGAGTGTGTATGTGTGCATGTGTGTTTGTATACAAGCACGTGCATGTTTATATGCAAATGTGGGTGTGTACACGAGTGTGTGTGTGTGTGTGTGTGTGTGTGAGCGAGCCATGCACAGCCCTGTGCTGGGTCTGGTGCTGGAGGGAAAACACGAGTACCATCAACACTGAACTCCTTAAAGGAGAACGTGGAGACGAGATGCCTGATCCAGGGACTCAGGAGTTAGGAGGAAACGGATTAGCGCGCACGGGCCTGTGCGGGAGAGTCGTGGGGTCGGCTGGGAGGTGTGCAGCTTTACGCCTTGCAGAGCCGTGCGGGTCTGAGCGGGCTGATGCTCCTCCGTCCGGGAGGGTCTTTGCCAAATGTAAGCTCCTGCCATTCGGACTTGCTAAAGCAAAAGCCTTGGGGCTCCAGGGAAGGGAGGAATGAGCAGTCTCACAACACACTTACTTCCAACCGCAGTCGTGGAAACAACCGGCCATCTTCTTGCAAAACCCGACCAGCGGGCCAGCGGTGGAGGATGGTCCTCAGCGTTGCCTCTTGGGCCCACTCACGTGGTTAGGAAGGGCCGGTGGTAGTCCCCTTGGGCCACCGCAGCCACGTGCCACAGGCTGGGGAACAGCGCGAGGTTGCGGGGGCTGGAATCGGGCAGATCCGGCTCCTGGCCTGCGCACGTGCTCTCTCGAGGTCCTCACCTGGCGGGCAGCTGCGGTCTGTCTCTCACGGGACACCTGTCCCATCGCGCCAGAGCCCCGCTCTTAGGACCCCATCAAACCTCCTTTCCAGTTACAGACTCTCGTTCGCCTGTTGCTAATGGGATGCTGAGCCCGAACATAGCCTGCACTTCTGCCCCCTCGTGTCCACGCTGCGACGATGCTCTCCTCCTGGGGGTCCCCGAGCCCCCGGCCCCCCCTCACACATTCCTCTTCTGCTGGGTGCAGCGACTTTCTGCAGGTTGGGGCGTCGTCTGTCTCCTCAGCCTGGTTTGGGGTTCTTTTTTTCCCTTGTTTCTTTTCTCCAAGATTTTGTGGAGCATCGGGGTTTTTTCTCAGAGGACAAGCAGGAGAAACTGAGGCGCGTTTCATGTCCGGGAGTCTTTGTTTTCCCCTCGGTGTTGACGGGTAGCTTGTCAGGGCGCAGACGACGGGTTCCAGACCTTCCGTCCCCGGGGCCGCGAAGATGTGAGTGTGCCGTGGTGCCCGGGTAGCCCATCTGCTCTTCTGGAAGTTTTGGCATCTTCTGTCCGTCCTTGGGAATTTGAAAAATTCTCGAAGGAAGTTGTAGGAGTCTGTGGTTTCGTGTTAAGGTTTTCGTGTCCAAAGTGCCGTCCTTTCTTCCCTGCCTGTTCCCGGGGGAATCCTGCTCACTCCTCAGCTTCCCGGGGAACTGGCTGCTTCTGCAGCAAGAGACTGGATTTGCCAGACTGTTGCCTCGTCCTCTGCTCCTTTCACAGCGCCCCGTTCTGCATTCTAGCAGCTCGAGGATGGTGTGGACCGCGGCCTCTCCCCCGGTCGGTCTCTTCTCCATCACGGGGCTGGGTGTGCTCACGTCTCAGGTTCTTGGGCTCCCGCCTGGGCAATGCAGCAAGAATGCCCTTGTGCGTGTAGATCTGTGTCCTGCCTCTCTATTCCCAGGAAACGCTCCGGGCACCTCAGGCTTGTCGTTGCTGCCTGAGCCTGGCCGGGAGGCGTCGGGCCAGGAGGCCTGCTCCACGTCCGCAGGCCGGCTCTTCCCAGTGGGCGGTGTCCTGGGGATGGCATTCCCCGAGATCTCAGAGAATCGTCACGGGTGCTGCATCCGCCCGCCCCGCCCGCTTCTGCTTAGCGCCCTCTGGCCTGCTGGCCTGAGGGGTGGTGGGTGTGTGTCCCACAGAAGCATCAGGATTTGGTCCCCACTTCCCACCAGCCCCCCTCGCCTGCACCCGACCTCCCGGGACTGGCTCCCCTTCCGCCGCAGCCTGCCCGGTGCCTCCTTCCTCACGCATCCGCAGGTGTCGGCCGGCTCTGATTCTTGCACGTGATCCTGTTAGGAAAAGCGGCACACACGCACACAAACACGGTTAGCGGTGTGCGCTTGGACACGTAAGCAACTGATCACACCCGGTTGTGGGGATGTGTGAGCCTGGCCCCCAGCAGGTGTACAGCCACACCGGGATTGTTCATCCCCTGCAGGCGACGGCGGCTCAAGGCGGCCCCGTGAGGGACTGCTGCTCAGAGCCGTCGGGCCTCGTCTTCCAGAACTCTCTTGAGGGGATCCGTCCCGTGAGATTTCCGGCTCTTTTCTGTCGCTCAGTCCTGTCATCTGCGTCCACACAGAGGTGACCCCTTCTCGCCGTGGACTGCACCGTGGACAGCCCGTGCCACTGGCCCCGGTGTAGTTCCGGTGACGTGGAAATGCTGGTCAGAGATTACGACGGAAGGATGTGCGGATTCAAAATGTCTGTATTCTCGTACATCTAAAACTAAATAGGAAGCAAATTCAGTTCATCTAGGCTGACTTTTACTTTCTTTCCAAAGTCATCGTCCACCTGATCTCACCTAGAAAAGGCTTAACAGCGTGGCACCTGGTCCTGGGACCACGGGCAGCCTGAGGGAGGTGGGACCGTGGTTTCTCACCGCAGGCCTCTGCTCCTGGTCTCGGCCTGACTTCGCTCCTGATTTTAATTGCATTTCGGGTGTTTTAGCGGGCTGATGTTTCTTTAAAACCTCCGTGCTCAGGGTGCGAATCTGTCACCTCCCAGTGCTTGCGGCCCCGGAGTCTGTGAGGTCGGGACTCTGTGTCTTTACACTGCTGCGGAGCGTGGCACAGCCACTTCCGTTTTCCTGACAAAGTCACAATGTTGCACATCTACACAGAGGGACGAGAGCACAGCACCTGTTTTCTTCCCTCCTCCGGCCGGTGCACGTTTCGGATCAGCCTGGACGGCACCCTGGATGGCCTGACAGGTCGGGTCCACGTGCACGGGGCCGGCCTCACGCTCACAAGCCGCGACAGAGCCGGCCTGCGACCCCCCTGCCCTGCCTCGGTTTGACCACAGCACCTTCTTTTGCAGGGTCGTGGACGTCCTGCTCAAGGCCATCATGCGCGCCATGTGGTTTGCCGGAGGCTTCCACTGGCTGGTGGTGAAGGGGCAGCGGGCCCCACCCTCTGAGGCTGCCATCCTCACTCTGGCACCCCATTCCTCCTACTTCGACGCCATCGCCGTCACCATGACGATGTCCTCCATCGTGATGAAGGCAGAGAGCAGAAACATCCCAATATGGGGAAGTGAGTGAGCTCCCCGTCCCCATGTGGGGCGTGAGTCCCCCCTCCTACTGGGAGCGAGTCCCCTCCCCCTCCTACTGGGAGTGAGTCCTCCCCCCCTTCTGGGAGTGAGTCCTCCCCTCCGACTGGGACTGAGTCCTCCCCTCCTACTGGGAGTGAGCCCCCCCACCTCCTGCTGGGAGTGAGTCCCCCCCCCACCTCCTGCTGGGAGTGAGTTCTCTCCCCTCCTACTGGGAGTGAGTCCTCCCCCCCTTCTGGGAGTGAGCCCCCCCACCTCCTGCTGGGAGTGAGTCCTCCTCCCTTCTAGGAGTTAGTCCTCCTCCCTCCTACCGGGAGTGAGTCCTCCCCCTCCTACTAGGAGCAAGTCCTCCCCTCCTACTGGGAGTGAGTCCTCCCCCCTTCTACTGGGACTGAGCCCCCCCACCTCCTGCTGGGAGTGAGTCCCCCCCACCTCCTGCTGGGAGTGAGTCCCCCCCACCTCCTACTGGGAGTGAGTCCTCCCCACTCCTACTGGGAGTGAGTCCCCCCACCTCCTACTGGGAATGAGTCCTCCTTCCCTCATACTGGGAGTGAGTCCCCCCTCCTACTGGGAGTGAGTCCCCCCACCTCCTGCTGGGAGTGAGTCCTCCCCCCTTATGGGAGTGAGTCCCCCCCACCTCCTACTGGGATTGAGTCCTCCTCCCTCCTGAGAGTGAGTCTTCCTCCCTCCCACCGGGAGTGAGTCCTCCCCTTCCAACTGGGAGTGAGTCCCCCTTCTACTGGGACTGAGTCCTCCCCTCCTACTGGAGGTGAGCCCCCCCGCCTCCTGCTGGGAGTGAGTCGTCCCCCCTTCTGGGAGTGAGTCCCCCCCCCCCCTTCCGGGAGGGGGGCCCCCCCCACCTCCTGCTGGGAGTGAGTCCCCCCCACCTCCTACTGGGAGTGAGTCCTCCCCACTCCTACTGGGAGTGACTCCTCCCCCCCTTATGGGAGTGAGTCCCCCCCTTCTACTGGGACTGAGTCCTCCCCCCCTTCTGGGAGTGAGCCCCCCGCCACCTCCTACTCGACTGCAGCCTGCCCCTCAGGTCCACTGCTGTCCCGTTCTCCTGTCCTGTGGCCTGTTCCCACACGAGTGCCTCCCTTCCCTTCCAGCTCTGATAAAGTACATCCGGCCGGTGTTCGTGTCCCGGTCGGACCAGGATTCCCGCAGGAAGACCGTGGAGGAGATCAGGAGGCGGGCACAGTCGAATGGAAAGTGGCCACAGGTAGCACAGTCGCGTGTTCGGCACACCTGTCCTGAGAGATGTGAACTTAGAGGTGGGGCTGGGCCGTGGGGACCCAAAGGGCCTGGCCCCTGTGCCCCTGGGCTGCCCCACGCTTGAGAGCGGCCGCGTGGCCACGTGAGCCATATTTTCCAGCGTCGGGGAGACTTATATTATGTTGCTGGGGTCAGCGTGAGTCCCAGTGATTGCAACTCCGACTGGGGAGGAGTTTAACCGCGTGTGTGGTGTTGCCGCTCTGGCCCGGCCCGGGTCCTTCCGCCCACGGCCTCATCTGTGTGCCTTCGCTGCCTGTGTCTCTGTGGGCGCCCACTCTGCACTGGCAGTGTGTCCCCGGGCGGCAGCACCTGGGCCTCATAGCAGCTGTGAGCACACCCTCGCAAGCACACCCTCGCGAGCACACCGCTCGTGAGCACTCCCCTTCCTGAGCACTCACCCTCGTGAGCACTCCCCTCGTGAGCAACCCCTCATGAGCACACCCTTGTGAGAAATCCCCCTTGTGAGCACCCCCTCGTGAGCGCTCCCCCTCGTGAACACTCCCCCTCGTGAATACCCCCCTTGTGAGCACACCCCTCGTGAGCACACCCCTCGTGAGCACACCCCCTCGTGAATACCCCCCTTGTGAGCACACCCTCGTGAGCACTCC
>NW_026057577.1:151569436-151585394 GCF_023721935.1 Panthera uncia
CCTTGTGAGCACACCCTCGTGAGCACTCCCCCTCGTGAGCACACCCCTCGTGAGCACACCCCCTCGTGAGCACACCCCTTTGCACACTCGAAGGAGGCTGTGTTGTGTGTAGGTCTGCACTTCCAGACTTTAGTAGAACCTGTGCTTGGAGAGGAAGTCCGTCCGGGTATGCCTTCGTCCTGTGTCTGACCCGTTTCAACGGAGTAGATTAAACATCTGAAGTATGTCAGCAGCAGAGAAAATAGATTGTATTCTGAATTATGTCTAAGATCCCCCTTTTTTTCTTTTCATTCCTCCAAGATCATGATTTTTCCGGAAGGAACATGTACCAACAGGACGTGCCTAATTACCTTCAAGCCTGGTATGTAGGGTTTTTTTTTAAATTTTTTTTAACGTTTTATTCATTTTTGAGAGAGAAAGAGCATAAGCAGGGGAGGCGCAGAGAGAGAGGGAGACACAGAATCCGAAGCAGGCTCCAGGCTCCGAGCTGTCAGCACAGAGCCCGACGCGGGCCTCGAACCCACGAACTGTGAAATCATGACCTGAGCTGAAGTCGGACGCTCGACCGACTGAGCCACCCAGGTGCCCCTGTAGTTTTCTTAATTCCACAGAGAAATTCCTCCTCGAGAAAGCAGGGGAGCCCTTGCTCCCACCGGTGCCTCCCAGATTTCCCACAAAAGTACACCCCAGGCCGGAGACGCTCCTGCGGGATGGGCTGTGAGCCTGGGGTTCCCCTGAGATTTCACAGCTGGCAGCCATGTTGAGGGTCCCTCCAGGCACCTTAATAAGACTTCTGACCAGGAGGGCGAGGGAGAAAAGCTCACGTTAACTCCAACACCAGCATGAGAGGCGCCAGCGCGGGGCCCGCGGCTTGGGAACTAGGACGCTGCCCTTTCCCCCGCAGGTGCATTCATCCCGGGAGTTCCTGTCCAGCCTGTGGTTCTGCGGTACCCGAACAAACTGGTGAGCGTGTTTCCCGGGGATTCCGGTGATTTACCTGGGAATGAGAGTTTGAAGACGTTTCAGGCGCCGTTTCTAGTCAATCCCGACGTTCCAGAATGCTTCAGTATTCGTGCGTGAAGTCCTGTTTTCGTGGGTCGTGAGCGGAGGCCCTTCCTCTCTCTTCGGTCTGATGGTTTGATGTGAGACGGGCCCCCATGTCCCCAGGAGCCTTCACTGCCTGTTTACCGGGAAACATTAAAATTAAGAGCACTTAAGTTCTGAAAGGCTGGCGACGGCAGGAGGGAAAGGAACTAAGTGACTTGGTATTTAACACGCCGTTGTCGTGCGTCTGGCTCCGTGCAGAGGTCTTTGCTTGTGACAGAGCAGAGTAAAAGAAGGGGCGTGTGGGGCTCCGAGTGCCTGGGTGATCCTGACGGACCCCCAGCTCAGGGGAGGCAGGGAGCTGGACGAAGCCTCAGCAGGTTCTGGTCACAGGCCCCCGTGCCCTCCGCTGCCACCTCTGCAAGAGCATCTCACTTCTGCCAGAACCCCTGCCAGGGGGACGTCCCTGTACCTCGACAGGCGTCGGGCTCTCGTAGCTGAGACTGGGCCACAGGGACTCGTGTCCTTGGGCCCTGCCTGGGCACTGGATGCGCTGGACTGTTTCTTGACGGAGGACACAGGAGGTGGGTTTGTCACACCGAGCTGCGTCTCTGTCCCACTGTGTCTTTGTGACAGCAGAACAGAAACTCCCCAGTCGCAGCACGGTGGGGTCTGGAGTTGCTGGTACGGATGGGGGCAGGATTGTGGGTGACGTCTGTGGGCGTGAGGGGCCTGGCCCACCTTCTGCTGGACCAGACCCCGTGCCTTCAGGTGCAGACGGACACAAAAGAGGCCCCCAGAGTGGCCAGTGAGTAAATGTCACAAGCGGAAGCCACGGAAACTGACAGGTGGCGCAGTCTCGCGGTAGGTGACCGGAGAGGTGCGTGCGTCAGCCGGCGTCTGAGAGAGAATCTGTCATCGACGTGTAGAATTCTAGGTTTTCCGCTTCTTAAATTTGCTTTGTCAACTTAGGTTAAGCAAACTGCCTCTCCTGGGTTCTTCTAGAAGCATTCAGCCTGGCTGCTTTGCAGTCTTTTCTCGTTGGTCTGTGTCGTCCTCTTCAGCTGCATAATTTCCCGGAAAACCGCCACTGACCACTTTGCACCCGGTCCCGTGCAGAGGAGGGTGGGCCAGGGCCCCGGGGTCGGCGGCCGGAGAAGCCCCTGAGGTTGGGGTCGGGGAGGGGAGGGTGTTCAGCAGCCTGTGGGAAGGACTTCAGAAGAAAGCCCATTGGGGGACCGGCGTCAGGGTAGAAACAGGGTGTGTGTCCTCTGACGTCCGTCCCCGCCCAGTGCTGGCACAGCAGCGAAGACCGAGGGTGGGGGGCGTCCACAAGTCTCGGGGTGCTGGGCACACACAGGCCCCGCAGTGGGGGTACAGGTGGGTGTGGGTTGGAACGCGCCTCACGCGGTAGGGACCGCTCCCGAGGCCCGCACAAGGCAGGCTCCTGGGCCGTAGACCGAAGCTGCGGGACGGCTTGAACAAGGGACAGGACGAGGGATTCACCGGCCCTGGAGCCGTGGGAGGAGAGGAGTGTGTCTAGAGCGGCCCGGAGGTGATAGCCACCCGCCTGCCCCCTTGTCCCAGAGCAGACTGGGGAAGAAGAGGGCGCCAGCGTCTTGGTGAGAGACGGGCAGGTCGAGGCCAGGACGGAGGGCGGGCACACGCTGGGTCTGCTGTGACTCATCCTGCTCCTTTCTTGCCCCCCAGGACACCATCACGTGGACGTGGCAAGGACCTGGAGCGTAAGTGAGACACCGTGCGCTCTCACGCGTCCTGTCCTCCCCAGAAAGCACAGTGGCCACTCAAGCGACTGGCCTGCACTTTGGCCTGCGTTGTGCACACGTGGGAACTCTGGACGCGTGACCCGCTGCTGTTCAACAGCAGTTCAGTTCTGCCCCCTGTGCAAACCAGGTGTACAAACCTGGCCCGTTCTCACCCTCCTGGCGTCCAGGACCTAAGTTCGTTGTGGGAAGGTAACTGGGAGTGGCTCTCCTTCCCACTTGCGCCTGTCAGCTCGGTGACCACCGTCACGTCTGACATCTGCAGCTGCCAGGAAGGGAGGGGAGCTGCGGGGACGGCCCCCGTCTCAGGCCCGGGGGCTCCAGGACAGCAGGCCTCCCCACAACGCCAGCATTTGAGCTGCTGTTTGGCGGTGGGAAGGGGCTGGTGGAGCCAGGCCCCCAGGCCTTGCCAAGGCATTTGGAACGGGATGCTGGGAAGACTCCCTAAAGGGCAGCGTCTGCGCCGGCGAGGGGTGGGGGGGGAGTGATAGCGTTGCGGGGGCTGGAGTGTGGAGGGTGGGTGGCAAGAAGCAAGAGGGAAGCTGGGAAAGGCAGGAAGGGGCTCCTCTGGGCTGTGGCGGTCAGGCTTGGGGGTGGCAGTGATGGGGCAGAAGTCGGGTGTGCACGGAGTTAAGAGGGCACTTGTCCACTGTGGAGGGTGAGCGATGGCCCGAGGACAGGACTCGGATGGCTCCCCTTGTCCAACTTCTGCAAAGAACAGGCTGGTGATGCTGGTCAGGAGCTCTAGGGCCGAGCCCGGAGAGGTCCGCGTCCCTGGGGACGGCCAGGTGGGGGACAGTGTCAGGCGAGGTGTCCTCGGCTGGAGGACACACGGGGGAAACGTGGCATGCAGGGCAAAGGAGAGCTGCAGGGTCGGTGCATTTAGTAGGGACAGGGAAGTCCCCTGTTCAGTAAAGGTAGCCCCATCCTCCTCGCTGCTGCGAGGTTCGGGTCAGGCTGTGGGAGGCTCGGCGTCTGCTGAAAGAATTCACTGCACAGTGGTGCCCTCTGCAGGGGAAGGCATCCGGAGGTTCTGCTCTGGAATCGAAAGTAGTTTAAACAAAATCGAGAATCCTTTAACCAATGCTGTAAATCTGTTTGTTCGTTTTAAGGTTGAAAATCCTGTGGCTCACGCTCTGTCAGTTTCACAATCGAGTGGAAATCGAGGTTTGTATAGATGCGGTGTCCTCTACAATGTCATGTCGGGGTTTATAAAGGTGGGTACCGTAGTGTTGGCGTCGAGGTCTGCGTAGATGCACCGCGATACGGTGTTACGTCGGGCTCTATACAGATACAGCGTCGCACAGGGTCATCCTCTGTGCAGATACGGCTTAGGCAACCTTCACTGGGGTGTATACAGATACAAAGTTGTATTAACGTCTGTACCAACAGATGTGATACAGCGTCTGCAGGTAAAGTTGTATGTTGATGTCTACACGGATACAGCGTTTCACAGTATGTGACTGGGGACTCTACGGATATGAGTTGAGCATTGTTACGTCCTTGTCCGTACAGATGTAATACTGTGTTGGTGTCGTGCAAACACAACATGACGTTACCTGTGTGGACGTGGTGTTAGCGGATACTGTGTCGTATTTGTGTCTGTGGAGATGTGTTGTACGACGTCAGGGTCTCCACAGACACAGTGTTACTTACGTGTTGTCGCGGCACATATTATACAGTGTCACGTTGTGTCTCAGTGTTACACGCATCTGTCTTGCTTTGTAGCTCCTTAGAGGTACTTCCCGTGGCTTTTCATCAATCACATTGTGTCTCTTGCATGATTTTGAATCCATTTAGATAGGATTTTAAAAATCCACAACCATCTTTTAACACGGTTAGCAAATTGGCGCATACGCAGTGAGTTATGTTTTGGCGTTTTTACGTGGTCTGATACTGGCGACTTCACGTGGCACGTGTCTCGTACTGCCGTTTTCTGTTTGATGTTGGGTCGGATCGCATAACCTGCTTCCCGGCTTGCAGCCCGTTGGGTGTCCCCGAGTCACGACTCCTGTTCCCTCCGCTCTGTTAAATAGTCACAATCGTGCAGCCTGCATGTTTCATCCAAGTGCATGAGGGAGGAGGGTTCTTTTTAAGAAGGGAACCAAGAGGCTAGTCCCGCACCGCAGAGTAGGGATGGCCCGTTCGTGGCGTGGAGGGTGTCACGAGACAACTTCCTTCCGGTAAAAGTTGTCGTGTTGCACCGAACTTACCGATGAGCCTGGCTTTCGGCCGGCCTCCGGGTTTGTTACTTCAGGAGAACAGAAGCCACTTAATCACAACAGGCTGAAGCAAAGGGTCCCCGGCCCACGTCCGAGGGTGGCGGGCCTGCCCCTTAGAACTTTGTATGTGGCTCGTGTGCCGGTGGCCCGGAAGCAGCCAGTGCAGGGGCCTCGGAGGACCGTGCCTCTGGTGAGAACTCCATTTCACGCCTCGTTTCTGATGTTCTGAGTTCAAAAGACACAATGACTTTTTGAAATCGCTCTAAGTGTCTTTACTCACGCCATGCTTGCGGGTGTCCGTGAGCACCTGTTGTGACTTCCACGGCGTCCAATTCACGGTGCCGGGCGAATGAAGTCACGTGACGAGGACTGGTGGGGTTTCGGGATGTCCTTGTACCGTCAGACGTCTGTGGTAAAGAGAGAGGGCGCAGTGACGCCTGCACACAGTGGGGCGGCAGCAGAGCGTGGGACTCACTCATTTAAAGCGCTGCTCACGCGAACGCACACTTCCGTGGGACGGTTTGTCATAACTGAAAATGCAGCGGATGTCAAATCTGGTGCGTTTTCACGAGGAGATAGTTTGTCGTGTTACCCCCAACACCAGCTGAGGCCTTTCGAGAGGAAGGCACACGAATAACTTTTTTGCATCCGTAGAGGAAGATTCCGTGTGAGATTGTCACCCGGTGCGCCTGCAGGCAGGGGGCGCTCCTGCCGAGGAGTCGTGGGTTGTGAGTGTTCACACACGTGTCCGTGCGTGCGTGCACGCGCACCGTGGCCACTTTGAAGATGGTTCTCACGGAAAGTGCTTTGACAGACCTTAATCGTGTCAGACTTGCGACCGTCACCTCCGGTGGCCTGGTGATGCCCATGGAAGTAACTCGGCCTTCTCTGTGCTCAGTTCCTTCCCGTGTACAGCCCCTCGGACGAGGAGAAGAAGGACCCGGCCCTGTATGCCAGCAACGTGCGGCGCGTCATGGCAGAGTGAGTGCTGTCCCTCCCACGCCCCGGGCGCGGGCCCCTGCCGCCACCCTGGTGCCCCTGTCACTGCCCGAGCATGGCCCGGGGCTGCCCCTCAGCCGCCGCTTCCTCCTGAGCCCTGGGAGCAAACTAGCCAGTAGCCGTAGGAAAACGGTCTCTGCAGAAGCGAGCGAGGGCCTGTTGAGGGTGCACACGGGCGGGGGGCGTGCGTGGCCACTCTTTTCGCACCTCCGGTGGCCGTGGGGTCACGGTTCTGCCTCTGCTTCGTTGCTGAACTTGGTGAATTCAGACGTGTGGGTGGGAACCAGTCAGCCCCATCCAGGGTCTGCGCCCGAGGGCGAGGGGCCGCACCGCCTGGGGGCCCACGGGGCTGTCCTGTGTGTCAGCTCTCTGTTCACCCGCTGCAGTAGCCGTCAGCCCTCTTCCTCCCTCTTCCCAAGTCTAATCCCGGAAGATAAAGCGCTTCCGCAACGAGTGTGCGTGCCCTCAGGGAGTTTCTCGCTTCTGTTTCCACATCCTTCCCGGCCGTTGTGGACGGGGAGACATCAGCCTGCGCCCTCCGCACCCTCTCCCCCCGTGTCCCGTCTCCTCTCTCCTCCTCTCTTCTACTCCCCGGCAGCAGGGGCTGCCTCTGTGTGGCCACTGAGGTCCCGGGAGGGGTTCTCAGAGCTCAGGGGCTCCGCGGGGTCCCCGGCGGGAGGTCTGCGTGGCCTTGGAGGCGTTTTCACAGGCACTTTTGCTGAGCTGGTGTGGCCTGGGTGTGAAGTCAACCCTGTCCCCTCACTGTATACAGATCGCACCCCTGTGGCAACATATTCTGTGGGACTGTATAAAGCAGAACCCTAACCTGAACACACGTAAATTCGAACTCCGCGTGTCCACACGCCCCTCAGAAAGCTAGGCTGGGGACAGAGCCCAGCAGATGGCTCCGGTCCCCCTGGGTGCCCAGCCACTGGCAGCCCGTGTCCCTCCCGCTCTCAGAATCCCGGACACACAGGCAGCAGCTGGCCACCAGGATGCGCGTGACTCAAGGCAGGGCGTTCGGTGACACCTTGGTTCAGCCTCTCCGTAAATAATCCCTATGGAATCGAAGGCTTGACGGGTGTGAGTTCTTTTTAATTCCCATTCAAATAAATTAGCCATTAATGTTGATGCGTATCTCACAAACTGTGCCTGTTAACGGAGGACAAGCATCATACGTCGAGTGGCAAAGGGCAGAGAACCCAGAAACGGGGATGTGGGGTGTCCCCTTCCTGGTTCCGGACCCACCTGGGAACAGCCCGGGTCCCTGAGGGACAGTCTAAGACGCTCCGGGTACATTCCGGCTCCTGTCCCCACACGGGGATCATAGTAGCTGTGGGAGAGCCGCTTCAGAACCCGCTTCCTTACCCACGATCTCTCGTGGGACCGTCTTGCCACGAGAGGCTGTGGCAACGGTGGGAGGTGCTCTCCGTCATTAGGGGAGGGGCCCAGGGTCCAACACTTGGTGAGTTTTCTACCATCGAGGTTTCCTTTAATGGGAGACGCACATTTTTCAGAAGCCTGATGCAAGTCTTTAGGATGGCTGAGCCCCGCCTCTGACCTCAGGGCACTGTCAGTCTGATGAGAGCGGCCCCTCGCCACCGTTAGACCAGCGGGACTTCCGGGTGAGACCCCCCTTCGCGGGGCGGTGTCCTCTTGGAGGCACCCGCTGGCTGCCTGGCAGGGGGACCGTGGTAATACTGTGCTAGCCACGAAGCCTGGGGCCCCAGGGTCCAAGTAACTGAAATTTGGGGTTTGCTCATAAGCTTTTCTGTTTAGTGCCACGTGTGGACTTGACACGTTGCCTTTCTGTGCACGTCGGCGTGCTGAGCACCCGCCACCCCGTGGCTCCGGTTACGGGCTCGTACGTGGCGGGTGCCCACGTGGGCTTGCGTGAGAACACTGGTGCAGGCTCTGGGGCGAGGGCTGCAGCCAGGGCTGATGCTCTGGAACCACGCCGCCCCTGCTCAGACCCCCCATCCTCCCCTCCTTCCTCCAGGTGGGGTCCGTCTGTCCTGCTGGGGCCCCACCAGACACCCCCATCTTGGGGGGATGCAGGAGTGGACAGGAGGGGGCACTTGGGAAACCACAAGGGTCCTGGCCCAGAGGGCGTTTTCAGTGGGTTCCTCCCACCCGGCCTTCCCCGGCTTCATGTGCCTGAAGGCTGCCGGGTGCCAGAATCGCGAGGGACAGCTGTGCTGTGCCCGCAGGATCCAAAGGGACAGAGCGCTGGGCCGGGTGACGAGCCCCTGAGAGGCAGGCTTGAGAACTGCTCATCTGCTTATTAGAAATTTTCACATATTCGTGTGCTTTAGTCCAGTTTTTACAAGTTTTTTTTCTTGTTTATTTGTGAGAGAGAGAGAGAGAGACAGAGTGTGAGCAGGGGAGGGGCACAGAGAGAGGGAGACACAGAATCCCAAGCAGGCTCCAGGCTCCGAGCCGTCAGCCCAGAGCCCGACACGGGGCTTGAACCCACCGACCGTGAGATCGTGGCCTGAGCTGAAGTCGGACGCTCCATCGACTGAGCCACCAGACGCCCCACTTTTTAAGACTTATAAATGTTGGCGTACTTCCGACGTGGACGGTTCATCCTGCTTCTGGGAGTTCTTTGTCAGCCCCCAGCGCCACAGACACGCCGTGGCTTTCTGGTGCGAATGTCTTCTCCAGCTGCCGTCGCGTGGTCGTCCAGTGGGTGTCCCTTCTTGGGAAACATGTTCTGTCCTTGATGGCACACCCACCCCGACACCACCTGTATTCATAGCAGTTTCTTCCCGTTGTCGAACTGAAACAGGTTTTCACGGGGCCACAAGAGTACCACAGAAACGTGGCTCGCACATAAACCTCTTAGACCCAGAGGCAGGGATCGCCGTCCGCAAGCGTAGGTCTTCGCGCCCCAGCCACCGTGCGCCTCACGTGGGACGTGTGGGGCGGCAGGTGCTGCTGCTGTGTGGACGAGGCAGGAGCCACAGGGGAGGGGCCTGTGAGGTGGGGCCGCTGTGACTTTAGCACTGGTGGGGTTTTGGAGGGGTGGGGGGTCCGGAGCTGACGGCCAGGAAAGAAGTCTTGAGACCTCTTCGGTGCCAGAAGGGGATTTCGCTGAAGCGCGGGGACAGGGCCGTGGGCAGGAAGAGCGTGCTGGGGCGGTTCTGCATCTGGGAGTTTGGTTTGTAAAGAACCCGGGAAGGCTGGCAGGAGGGCTCTCATGTGCCCAGGAGGATCCCAGGAGAGGAGGCCTTGCCGTTGTGAAGCTAAGGCTGTTTTCCCCCTGGGGAGGCATTACCACTGGGACAGTAGGGGGTTCTGGGCAGGTGTTCTCCTCTGGACCTGCCGCAGGCCTCTGTCCGTGGGCTGCAGGTCATGAGGAAGTTGTTTGTTTTTTTTTTAATTTTTTTTTTTTTAACATTTATTTATTTTTGAGACAGAGAGAGACAGAGCATGAATGGGGGAGGGGCAGAGAGAGAGGGAGACACAGAATCGGAAGCAGACTCCAGGCTCTGAGCCATCAGCCCAGAGCCCGATGCGGGGCTCGAACTCACAGACCGCAAGATCGTGACCTGAGCTGAAGTTGGACACTCAACCGACTGAGCCACCCAGGCGCCCCGGTCACGAGGAAGTTTGATGTTACCTGCCACTTCTTCTTTGTTCCCACAGCGCTGTGGGGGGTGATGTTGGGGCTGCAGGGAACGGAGCCTACAGGCTTCTGGAGATCGGGCTGTTGATAAGGTCGCCTTTTCTTGTAATTTACTAAGATGTTTGCAAACCGACTGAGACTCACGTCCCGCAGGGCCGTGAACTCTATCGGGTAACTGTGTGCTTTTTCCTTCTCTCAGCTTTAGGGCAGCCGGGAGTGTATGAGGAATGTCACCCGTGTCCCACGGGGGGAGGGGAGGGGTGCCAGCTTCGCCCTCAGCCCGCCCCACGCCCTCCCCAGCGCCGGGTTCCCGGGGTCGCCCTGCACAGGCTCCTTGCTGTGCCGCTTGGGGGGTGCTGACGGGGTGCCCTCCTCTCCCGCAGGGCCCTGGGCGTCTCGGTGACCGACTACACGTATGACGATTGCCAACTGGCCCTGGCGGAAGGCCAGCTCCGTCTCCCCGCGGACACCTGCCTTCTCGAGTTTGCCCGGCTGGTGAGGGGCCTGGGGTGAGTCTGCTTTTTCTCACTCGAGCCGTCAGCCCGGAACGGCCCTCCCTCGAGGCTGTGGCGGGTTTGACGAAGCTCGAGTGGTTTGCTCAGCGACGGGAGAGCTCTGAAGGGCACTGCCGAGATGCTGCTTCTAAGACGGGAAGCTTCCGGAAACTTCTGTCAGGCCCTCGCAGGGGCCCCCACCCCTGCAGTTGTTGGTGATCAGGCTGGAGACGGCAGTGGGCGCGGAGGGTCCGCGGGGGCCGTCGAGCAGATGAAAGGGCTTGTTCTCAGGGTTTTGGGGGGTTTTCCAAATACCCACTTCAGACCCCCAGTGCTCGGCAGCGGTCTCTGCGGGCTCTACCCGGGAGGACCGTCGCAGCACGGCCAGAGGCCGCCCCCACTTGCCCGAGGGTGGGTCCCCACAGCTGGCAGGGCCTCGTTCCCGTAGACGCCGAGGCAAAATTATTAGAACGCTTTTTTTTTTTTAAACGAACTTGCCTCTTGTTGTAAAAGCAACTTCACTCTTTTCTTGAATTTTCTAAGAGTACATTTCCTGTTCTTAGCATGCTGTAATTTTATCGAAAAATGTCCTTCCTTCTCTTTGTGTGTAGGTTGAAACCAGAAACACTGGAGAAAGATCTGGATAAATACTCCGACCGGGCCCAGACGCAGGGGGGACGCAGGGTGGGCCTCCCCGAGTTCGCCGAGTACCTGGGCGTCCCCGTCTCAGACGCACTACAAGACCTGTTCTCCCTGTTTGATGAGGTGGGGCCATAGCCCTGTGAGCAGTTTTGAGGCAAAACCTCCAGCCTTTCCGTGTATATTGCTTTGTTATGATAGAAGCATCTCTTGGAGACTTAGGAAGCAGGGCGGGAACGACCCCTCCGCGCCCGTCCGACCAGCCCGCCCAGAGTTTTCTCCCGTGCTGTTAAACGCACACAGAAGTCGGACGTTTAAGTTAACGTCTGCTGATAAACATACCTATGGTTTGGGGTTTTACGGTGGGACCGCCAAAAACCTAGTAATATCAGTGTCCCCTTCCCCAGAAATCCAGAATTCCCAAATAACGGGACTGTTTCCCCATGATCGGCACGTGGGGTCGCCACGGACCTCCCGTCCAGCGCGAGAGGACCCCCCAGCACAGCGTCCCTCACCCCCGCCAGCCATGCGTCACAGTCGGGTCACGTGTCGTGGCTGGACCGGGGGTCCACGGCCACCCGCACCAGCTGGGCCCCAGGGGTGGACCTGGGAGACCACACGCCGGGAGCGGTGGCTGCCACGGTCGGCCGTGCCTGCCATGCCCGCTCTTTCCCGGATGTTGGCGTCGAGGGATGGACCCCCGTGGCGGCCAGTCCCACGGCAGGCCGTGTGCCGAGCAGCCCCTTCAGCCACAAATGTGTGTGAACAGCACAGCACGCCACGTGAATATCACAGCGTGTCCTCTGTGGCGACGTGCCACGTTCTGTGCGGCCTGGCCCGTGGTGGGACCAAGGAGAGGCAAGCGTGTGACTCGGGCACGTCAGAGACGCCGCAGGCACTCGCAGGTCACGGTGACAGGCGACCTGCTGACGCATCGCAGTGCGTGGCCCCGTGTGCCGCCGTCACAAACCGGCGGGCTGGCCTGGAGGGGCCCCCTCACGGAAAGGCCACGCGCTCCCGTCGTCGGAGCCCCAGCCGTGGTGGTGTTTTCACGCTGGCGCTTTGACATGGTGTCGCGTTGGAACACAGCAGCGAGCGGCGCCCCCGGCACGTGCATCGTGCGGGGACCCGCAGACCCCCCACCGTGGCACGCGGCTGGGTAGGTCTTACTTCCCACCCCGGGCGCCCAGTGGCCCTGCGACACAGACACTCCGGTTCCACACAAAGACCCTCAGACCCAGAAGCTAAAGGGCCGGGAACGCACAGGCTGAGGGGCCCGAAGTGAACTCACCTGCCCGGCCCCTGAGCTCGCTCCCGCCTGGACCACAGGCGTGGGGCCATCCCAGGGAAGCCTGTCCCTTCCCTTCGGGGGACGGCAAGGGACCCTTGTGCCCCCACCCCTGTGCCAGGAATCTCCCCGCCCTCGAGGCCTCCACCTCCCCGTCCGCCCCCCGGCTCATCCCACGCCCCGTGGCAGCCTGCTCACTCAACAGCAGCCCGGCCCGCAGGCTCCCTGGGGACGTGCATCGTGGGCGCACGGCAGGCCAGGCTGGGTGCCCACCTTTCCACGTGCTCACCTAGGTTCTCGGGGCACAGATGAGAGCCTTGCTGTCTGCTGGGGTTTTTTCTAGAAGGAGAGCCTCAGGCAGCGGGCACCGCATCGCGTGAACTTTCCAGAGGAGATTCACGTGTTGGTCTCGTAGACTTTGAGAATCAATTGTAACGTCCTAAAAGGGTGTGTGCTGAGATCACCTTGTAAAAGCCAGTCGGCCGTGAATGTTCTTACAAAATACTCGTTTCGTGGGGCGGCTGCGTGGCTCATTTGGCTAAGCGTCCAACTTCAGCTCACGGTCCGTGGGTTCGAGCCCCGCGTCGGGCTCTGTGCTGACAGCTCAGAGCCTGGACCCTGCGTTGGATTCTGTGTCTCCCTCTCTGCCCCTCCCCTGCTCACGTTCCATTTCTCTCTCTCTCTCTCTCTCTCTCTCTCTCTCTCTCTCAATAAAACAGATAACCACAAAAAAATTTTTTTAATATGCATTTCATGTAAGCAGGTAATAGCAAATCAAGTGGAACTTTTTTTTTTTTAAAGTTTATCTTGAGAGAGAGAGCGAGAGAGACAGAGAGAGAGCATGTGCACACACGGGAGGGCCCGGGAGAGAGTGAGAGAGAGAATCCCAAGCGGGCTCTGTGCCGACTCGGCTCCATCTCAGGAACTGTGAGGCGTGACCTGAGCTGAAGTCCGGAGTCGAACACTTAACTCACCGAGCCACCCAGATGCCCCTGACCTTTCCGCTAATATCCAGGGATTAGCGTTAACACCCCAGCACCGCCCCACACACGCGCGCGGAGGGACCGAGCGGCGCCCTGAGGATGTGTCTCTTTCCCAGAGTGGAGACGGCACGATGGATCCTCGGGAGTATGTCGTCGCCCTGTCCGTCGTCTGCCGGCCGTCCCGGACTCTGGACACCGTCCAGCTGGCGTTCAAGGTAAGCGTGGAGTGCGTATGAGGTTAGTTTGTAGGGACAGTGAGGCGCGGATCACATCAGGCCTGCCGTACCCGATTACGGGCCCTTGCGGTACGGACGGACTTCCTCTCTGCCCAGCTGCCCTTCTCACGTAAGCTCGTATCGGCCGTCGTTTGTGAAAACGCCCAAAACGTCCTCAAATCCACTTCCTCCTGCAGTCCGTGATCCACACTCACAAGAAGGGCGCGGGGTGGGATCTTTGTGAGTTCCGGGGCGCCTGGACAGGGCCGCCCTACGCCGTCCATCGGGCGCAGCCCGCACCCGGTCCGCTCTCCCACCGCGGCCTCTTCGTCAGCGCGTCGGCTCAGGCTGCAGAGCGGCTGTGTGCCCAGCGCTGAGCCTTCCACCACATCCCCGGGATTCTGAGAGTCTGAGAAACACCCGTAACAGGGTCCCGGCTCACGTGCCCTCACCCGGCCGCCTCCCCCGGACACTGTCAGCTGGGATGGGGCTGGGCCGGCTTCACTCCCCAGAAACACAGTTTTGTCAGGGTCTGAGAATGGCTCCTTGTTACAGATGCACCTCCTATTCTAATATTTTTTGAAGGTTTTTGTTTTTGAGACAGAGACAGAGTGTGAGCAGGGGAGGGGCAGAGAGAGAGGGAGACACAGAATCCGAAGCAGGCTCCAGGCTCCGAGCTGTCAGCACAGAGCCCGACGCAGGGCTCGAACCCACAGACCGTGAGATCATGACCTGAGCCAAAGTCGGACGCTCGACCGACTGAGCCACCCAGATGCCCCCAGATGCAACTCCTGTTAGCCAGACTCGTGAGAGCCTGATGTATAAGCCAGGCAGTGCTTGTATCTCAGTGCTGGGGTCCCACTGGACGGGCAGGCTTCTCAGGCCACTGAAGGAGGGGGAGCCCAGGAGAGGGTAGCCCCCGGCT
Source organism: Panthera uncia (assembly GCF_023721935.1). Classification (NCBI taxonomy): domain Eukaryota; kingdom Metazoa; phylum Chordata; class Mammalia; order Carnivora; family Felidae; genus Panthera; species Panthera uncia. The sequence continues at coordinate 151,583,661 of NW_026057577.1, forward strand.
AATGGGCAGACCGATGGTGACACCCCAGGGCTCTGGGGTGCTCATGCTGCGGTTGACAGCTGGTGCCAGCCCCACAGGGACTTTCTCAGTCACTCGCCAGAACCTAAGCAGAAGCTGTTGGAAAAGGTGAGTGGGTCAGCCACCCCCTCAAGGTCAAGCACGGTGATGGCACATTCATTTCATTGAGCACTCACGCGTTCCACCACCCGGAGGCCCCCTGCTAGGGCAGCCGGGTGTGGCGCAGGCCTCCGTGCTCCTGGGAGTGGGAGCCGTGGGGTCAGGGCCTCTGCACAGTTGGGGGATCGTGGGTGACACCGGCCTCTGCCTGCAGATGTACGGGTCACAGGACGGCTGCGTCGATGAAGGCGCCCTGTCCAGCATCCTCAAGACTGCCTTAGGCGTGGCCGAGCTCACCGTGACCGACCTCTTCCGGGCCATCGACGAGGAGGAGACAGGGAGGATCACGTTTGGTGAGCGGCCCGGGCACAGGGGGAGGACGGCTGCATTGTGCAGGCGTGTGCCCAGGAGGCGGGCCGCGGGAGACACCATCCATGCTCGCCAGGGCCCCGCGCTGTCTCGGGCTATACAAGATTGTCCAAAGGAAGATTCTTCCCCAGACCCGGCGGGGATGGGTTAGGGCATTTGGGATCTGATCCCTGCAGGGAGTTAATAGGGCCAGACTTCAAGCCCAGGCTCGGAACCCCAGATCCATGCCACCCCCAAGGGCAGCGGGCGGTGTGTGCTGAGGCCGGGCCGTGGCCGCCCACGGGGGTCCGCGATCCGGGTTCTCCGTGGAGGCGGGGAGCCAGACCCCTCAGGACTGACCGCTGCAGGGAGGGGGTGGGGGTCGGCTCATCGCTTTCGGCCACACAAAGTGGGACAGCCAAGATCTTCGGGGACTCAGACCTGAAACCCACCCGCAGGCCAAGGAGGAAGGGGGAGGGGCAGTAGGACTCCCAGAAGGCAGCCCCCTCTGCACACCAGCCAGTGCGCACGTCTGAAAGTGAATGTTTCCTCGCTAAAAAAAAACAGTAGACATTTGCTCAGGAAAGGTCATTGTTCGTGTCTTGTTTGGATGTGTTTTTAAATTGCATCCAAATGTCAGACACGTGTGTTGGTTTAGCGTGAGCGTGTGTGTGTGTGTGTGTGTGTGTGTGTGTGTGTGTGTGTGTCCGTCTCCGCCTGAGGGCAGGTGATGTTGTCCGGGCGCACTGAGGTGTGGTGATGACGTGCCAAGTGAGCACCTTCCAGAAAAGCCCTCCCACACCCAGGCCTAGAGCGTCTCCAAGCCGTTGGGGCGCCCCGGGGGCACTGCCCACCCCAAGACTGGGTCCCAGGCCTGGGAGACGACGCGGGGGCTCAGAGCCACTCAGGTGATCGGCCGGGAGGGCGACCCTGCTGTCTCCAGCGCATGGACGAGTCCCCAGGGGCGCCTGCCTCGCAGGCTGTCAGGTCACGGTGTGGACACCTTGTCCTGCCTCTGAGCCGACTCCTGGGTGAACAGCGGCTCCTTTGCACGTGTCAAGCACCTGGAGTACGCCTGCGCCTCGAAGAGCATGTTCACCTTAGGTTTCCCCAAGGCGGCAAAGCCGAATGGCTCTGAGCCCTGTTCATGCGCAGCCCCCCTCCCCCCGATGGACCCCAGCCCTCCCCCCTCCCCCCCATGGACCCATGCCCTCCCCCCTCCCCCCACATGGACCCCAGCCCTCCCCCCTCCCCCCACATGGACCCCAG
>NW_026057577.1:151585794-151590901 GCF_023721935.1 Panthera uncia
CATGGGCCCCACCCCTCCCCCCTCCCCCCACATGGATCCAGCCCTCCACACACACATGGATCCAGCCCTCCCGGGAGGGTGTGAGATGTAAGCTGGTTGCCCATGCAGAACCAGGCACAGGGGCCCCAGGTTCCGGACATCTGTCCCCCTATAACCCGGACGCCCGTCTTTTCAGCCGACTTCCGCAGGTTTGCAGAAGCGTTCCCCGACTTTGCAGAGGACTACCTCTACCCTGACCAGACGCGTCCTGAGAGCTGCCCACGGACGCCCCCAGCTCCAGCCCCCAACGGCTTCTGTGCTGACTTCAGCCCTGAAAACTCGGGCGTTGGGAGGAAACCTTTCCGGAAGAAACTGGACTAGGATGCAGGTTTCTGGCAAGATGAGGCGTCTCCGTGGCCCAGTCACCACCCGCCTCCACGTGGCCGTGCGCCCGCCGGCCTCAGGCCCATCCACAAGACTTGGGCTCGCCACCCTGCTCCTCCGTGGACAGCCCTGCGTGAGGGAGGCCGCGTGGCCGGGTACCTGTCCCCGTCGCCCGGACCATCCTGGCTCGTTTCCACCACGGTCTCTGCCACGTCCCCGTTCGTGTCCCTTCTCGGCGGCTCGGCCGACGGACGGGCCTCCACGTGCACGCGCGACACACACTTGAGACCAGGGCACGTCACGCGCGTTTCCATCGCAGCACAGACCGTCCGCTGACCTTGGGGGGTCACAGGCTGGCAGGGCCGCATCTAATTTTAAACGTTTCTGTATCTGTGGGCGCTCACGGGCGTTTTATAAACTTCGTTTAGATACTTCGGGAAGCTCACAGCGTTTTTTAAAAAAAAAACAAAACTTGTTTTCTACTTCATTTTTCCTTTCAGGGCTAGAGGATATTTATTTACGGGCCCTTTTGTGATCAGGCCTGAGGCTGTGTGGGGCTTTGACTTCAGCCTCTTGCCGGCCTCTCTCCACCAGGTCCACCCGTGTCTGGGTCCCCCACACACGTGGCCCAGAGCTCCCATCTGCCTCTTTAACCCTTTTCAGACCCCTCTTTTCTACAGACCTTACCAGCCTGGTGTCTCCGTGTAACGGGACGTGATCTGCCTCCCCGCACACACAGCGGCCTCAACGGTGGTGCTGGGCCGGCAGGGGGGCTGCACCGGGCCAACGGGCCGGGCCCGCTGGGAGGCCAACCCTCGTCCCTGCTCCAGGTGCTGGGTCCCACGTGTGCAGGGGGAGGAGCTGTGGGGGAAGGGAACCATGTGCAGACCGCGGGAGCCAGTGCCAGGGGGGGGACAGCCCGTGCGGATGGCAGGAGGTCCGGGGAAGGCCGTCAGGCCTCTGGTGAGCCCGAGGGGAGGAGCACAGCCTCCAGACACAGGAAAGGGAAGGTTCCTGTCGCCTCTCCTGCCCGGAGCTCAGCCCGGATCACTCCCTGGACACACAGCTGGAAACCTGTCCTTAAAGCACAATATAAGCCCCGCGGTCTCCACTCCGTTCCCTGAAGCAAAGCCTCTGGGTTTGCCTAGGGGGAAAGTTCTTCTGAATTTCTAAATAAGTTGTATTTTGTTCTTGGGCCTCTGCGTAGGAAGTGACCGCCAGGCCCCAAGCACAGGAAAAAGCGTTTGTAACCTCCCCAGGAGTTCTCGGTGCGCATTTCCATCCACGGCCGGCCATGAGTGAAGGAAAAGCCCCCCGGCCTCGGCTGTGCCCCCTCCCCGACCACACCAGCGTGACAGTGCCAGCTGGGCGCCCGCGGTGGCCAGACACAGCCTGGCGGTTCACGGCGATCCGTTTTGTGACTGTAGATGCATAAAGTTTTGTTTTTAAAAGAGAAAACGTACAAGTGACGGATGAAGGAGGTGAATAGACGAAGATATCCCGAAGGGAGGCCCCTCCCCGTCTGCGCATGAAGGGCTGTTTGAACGGAATGCCGTGCGCGTTTTCAGGAAAAAAGCCTCTGATAAGCAGACTTGGGATGGATGTTTGTTCCTCCTGCGCTTCGTGCGGCCTCGCACCTGCGGGCGTTCAGAACGTGGACATGGATGGACCCCTTTTGTGGGAGGTGGGGACGGAGACGATGGGGGCCCCGCGGGGACCGGGGGTCCGGGGTGGGCTCCGTGAAACAGCTTTGGTCTCCACTGGAATGAATAAAGCGTAAAGTCGTACGTACCCGAGGACGCGCTTTGTCACGTGTCGTTCTTTATCGGAAACGCGACCGCAGACGGTTCTTGGGCCACGACCGAGAACCCGTCACGATGGGGTTTCTCGGGGCAGGTTTGGAAAGCCCCGGAATGGAAATTCTGCGGCTGACACCTCGGGAACCCAAACGTGTGCGGCCGCCCGCCTGCCCGGTGGGTCGGTTCCTTGGATTTCGCACACACCGCACACGCTCCGCGTGGCGCAGCCACGAGAAAGGGTCCGGTGTTCGGGCCTCTTCTCAAGGCCGTAAAGGGCTCAGAAGTGGAAGAAGAGAAACGGCCAGGTCACGACCGTCCCCAGAAGTAACCGCAACAAGACGGTTAAGTGGCCGCTTGCTCCAAGGACGGGAGAATGCGCCACGGCCCTGCTCGGTGAGACGCGCCAGAGAAGCCGGCCCCACCGGGTGGGCTGGGAGGGTGCGCCCCGAGGTGGCACTCACCTGTGAATCGGTTTTTACTTCTTTGCCCTGTTTCTTGTCGTAACTGGGTGTTGCCTCTGAAGGGGTTCAAGTCACATTCGAAGCCGGGGGCTTCCGGGTGTAGCGGGAAGCAGCAGCCGCCACGGGCTGTGGGAACCGTGGCGGTGACAACGGTGTGGGCCTGCCGCGGCCTCTGGGCACTCGGCACATCCACGTCCCCGCCGGGCACGGGCTTGACGGGGACGCGCACCCTCGGGAAGTCTCCATCAGGGACCAGGGGCAGAAGAGGCGTCTCCGCGGCCCCGGCCAGGCCCCTGCTGCGCCCCCGGCAGCCGCCGGTAGGAGAGCGCCAGACCCCTGGCCTCGGCTGGTGGAGCGGCGCTCTGAACGCTCCACGGGCACTGCCCGTCCGTCCCCTGTCCGCTCCCGCACGCGCCTCCCGTCCGGGGTGCTGCCCCTGAGCCACCGCTCCAAACAGACGCGTTACCTTCTCCCCGGGACTATCCCCGCCCGCGGACCTTCGCGTCCAGTCCTGGGCAGCGTGAACGCGGACGCGGTCACACCCCCCCCCCCCCCCCCCCCCCGGATGTTGTCTAACAGAACACAGAGCTCACCTCCACCGCCGTTCACGTTCCCACACACAGCACGGGAGTCCACGGAGTGGGGGGAGTGAGTGAACGGCCAACAACCTGCGGCGTGTGCTCCGTCGCACGAGCACACGCCGTGCACGCGCACACACCAGGCCAGGAAGGCGTCCGCGTGGCCGCTTACGGGGTTTCCCACCCGCACGCACGTGGCCTTGGCTCCCGCCGTCCCCGGAAAGTGAGTGTCCTCACCTAGCGGAGCATCTCCGTCCCGAGGTATCTGGAGCCTTTATCAGCCACGATCTTAGTGATGAAAGTGCCCAGAGGGCCACGGGGCTCCGCCCTCCCCGTCCTGCGGGGCCGCTGAGCTCAGTGCGGGGGAGCGGGGGGTCAGCTGTGTCCCCAGGCGGTGGCGCTCCATCCTTAGGAACCATGACCTCAAAGCGAAGGAGCCCAAAGCCGCGAAGAGAAGCGGAAGTGCGTGACCGGCCTCCCGGGAACGAGGGCATCCGGCAGGCCCCCCCCTCGCCCCGGGGGACAGGCCACTTGCGGACCCGGCGGTGTCTGGGCGGCGAGCCGGTCCGCCGGGCGGACGGCACAGGGAGGGGCGGGGAGTCTGCGCAGGAAACACGTCAGCGCTGCTCCCGCTTCCCTGGCCAGAGAACCACGAGCAGCTGGAATCGGCTTACCGAGTGGGGGGGGGGGGGCTGTCCGGGGGGGGCACCCGCCCCGAGACGAAACCCCCCCCGCCCCCCCCCCCCCCCCCTTACTACCAGGTGTCAGAAGAGCCGCCGCCCTGCCTGGGTCACAGGAGTGTCTCCTGCTAGGAAACAGCCCTCGGGACACGCCCACATCACGGGTGCCGCCCCGGGCCGGGTCCTGGTGCCTCGGGGCTCCTTCGTCCAGCAAGGCCAGCTGCTTCCCGGCGGGGGGAGCTCGGTAAGAGCAGGGGTGCAAGCGCACGCCCGGGCTTCCTTTGGCAAAGCCCCGCCCCTAGTGTCACACACGACACGCCGTGCGGAAGGAAGCCCCCGGTTAAGTGTGCAGACGGTGCTGGCAGAGGTGCCCAGGGCAGAGGAGACAAACGCATCCCTGGAAGGAGCGTATTAAAATGAGGACACGGCCTCCCTCGGTGAAGGAGGATCCAGGGTGATCGGCCAGACTCCAGGGTGCGGCAGCACCTCGGGGGCCACGACCAGGACCTGCTTCTGTCAAGGGGGAACCAGTGTGACCACATCGGCCCCGGGGGGGCTCCCGGTTGACCAACTCTGCTTCGTCTCAGTCCCCTTCCAGGGCCGCCCTGTGCAGGTGTCCACACGCTGCGTTGGCTGGGAGAAGAGGCAGCCGCCGTCCACCCCGTGTGTCCTGCCCTGGACCGAGTTCCAGAGACCAGACTCTCTGGGGAAAGTATTCTAGAGAAAATAGCCGTGTGCGGTCCCGGGGACACACGGGCCAAAAACAGAAGGAAACATTCAGTGTTCTGTCACTTGTGATGGAGTCCTGGAACGCAATATCAGGGCAAAAAAATTACTTGACAAAATAACAGCCAGGATTTTTGCAAATCTATATACTCAGGCATCCCAGAAACACAAGAGGCCACAAGCAGAGTAACTATAACAAACATACAGCAAGCCGCACTGTAAGAAACAAACAAAGGCCACTTACAGAGAGACCGTTGTCCAAGCAGCCAGAGAAGGGAAACCTCCACGGCCTGCACATGGAGACCGTGTGCATGAGGACTGTGCACGTGGAGGCCCTGTGCACGAGGACTGTGCATGAGATTGTGCATGTGAAGGCCCTGTGCACGAGGACTGTGCACGTGGAGACCCTGTGCGCAAGGACTGTGCACGTGGAGGCCCTGTGTGCAAGGACTGTGCACGAGGACTGTGCACGAGATTGTGCACGTGGAGACCCTGTGCAC
>NW_026057577.1:151590911-151600635 GCF_023721935.1 Panthera uncia
TGCACGAGGACTGTGCACGAGATTGTGCACGTGGAGACCCTGTGCACGAGGACTGTGCACGTGGAGACCCTGTACGCAAGGACTGTGCACGTGGAGGCCTTGTGCATGAGGACTGTGCATGAGATTGTGCATATGGAGGCCCTGAGCAGGAGGATTATACACGTGGAGACCGTGTGCATGAGGATTATGCACGTGGAGACCCTGTGCACGAGGACTGTGCACGTCGAGACCGTGTGCACGAGGATTGCAAGGATTTGAAAGTAGGATAGGATCGATGTGTATCCTAAGCCCCCAAAGAAACAAAAATGTAGAACGAAGAAGCCAATAGCAGAAGTAAAATATATTTTTAAATAATACTTTATCCAAACTAAGCAGGAAAGTGAGAAAAGGGAACAAAGGACAGACAATACAAACAGAAAACAGATAGCAAACGGTAAATTTCGATCCAACCATACCAATAATTATATCAAATATAGACTAAAAAACTCCTAAATAAGTTGCCACACCAAATTTTTTAAAAACCTAACCATTGCTATTTAAAGGTATATCGACAACGTTTAAATGGGAGGTGCACGTAGCGTGCAAACATAACCGTGAGGAAGTCTGTGCGGTCAGGCTGTGGTTCCAGTGAGTGTGGAGGTGAGGGGTCACCTTCATGACCGTCGAGGGCCCCGTTCAGTCGGCAGACACAATAGCCCCAAAGGTGTATGAACCTAACGACGCAGCTCGAAACACACTTAGCGAACACTGGCAGAATTAAAAGGAGAGATCAAGAAATCAGCAAATCTAGTTGGAGGCTTGAACACAGCTCTCTTGGTAATCAATGGAACCACCAGGGAAAGAGACATAATTATGGAGGAAATTCGAACAACCCCGTTGACTAAATTGACCGAATTGCTCGTCCAAGCGCGCGTGAAGCCACAGACAAAACAGATGCGATGCTGGGCTAGAAGGTGCATCTCCGTAAACTTGGAAGTATTTGCACCGTGAGGAGCATGTGCCTCCTGGGACCGAGGCTGCAGAACACGGGCTCCGCCGGCTGCAGCCCAGCCCACCTGACCACACCGGAGACCGGGTGTCTCCCGGGGGCCGAGCGGGGCTCCTCCCCGAACGCGGGGCCAGTCCCTGCCGGGTGATACCGCCAAGGGCTGGTCGGGCCGATTAATTCTTTTGAAGTGAATAGAAGTTAACGCGTCCACAGTCTTGCTCCTAGTGGCTGTGGAGGAACCAAGACCGCCTTGGGTCACCCTCCCTCCGGGAACAAGCCGTCACGGAGGAGACACTGAGGAGGCACCAGCCCTGGACGAACGCTGCGCTGACCCGGCCGAACGCAGCTTTAAAAGCACGACCTGGAAGAATGAGCGGGCTGCGTGTAAGTGACTTACCTGCGGCCGCAGAAGTGCCAGAATACTCTCAGGAATGCAAAATTGTGCAGCACCCGACACGGTAAAATTCACAACGCCTGCCATCCAGTCGGAAATCACCGGGATGCAGGAAAGCGGAAAAGAGATCTCTCGTCAACAGAACCAGCCCCGGCAGGGACTCGGGTGATCGGATTTGCGGACCAGGCACTGACCGCTTGTCTCACTACACAACCGTATCACCTGCTCAGGAACCTCGTGGAGCCAACATGCAACGTGTTCAGTGGAGAATTAAAAATATCTTTTGAAAGACACAAATCTAAATTCTAGAGAAGAGAACGACAGTGTTTGAGATGCGAATGCACGTTTGGGATTAAGGATGGGTTTGACATCGCAAAAGACGCGGCAAGTAAACTTGAAGATAAAGCCGTATGAGCAGCTCAAAACGAAATAGAGAAAAAAGAAAGAATTGAACCTTGCATCAGTGAGCAGTAGGAGCTCAAGCTGGGTCCCCAGAGGAAAAGGGCAAAGAAAAATATTTAAAGAAGTAACTTTCCAAATCCGATTCAAACTGCAAACCCATGGATCCAATTTGCTCGGTGAGCTCTAAGCACAGGAACCATGACAGAAACTATACTTGATGGCAGCCACACACAGGGAGATTGCTGAAACATCTCTGTTGCTAGAGAAATGACAACTTAAACCAGGAGATACTATTACCAATTAGGACAGCTGAAGTGAAAAAGACTGACCATGCTAGGTGTTGCAAGGATGCGGACCAACCGAAACTCTCATACGTGGTTCACAGAAAAGTAAAATGGTATAACCACTTTGCAAAACAACCTGGCGGTTTTTAAAAACAGACACACATCTACCAGACGACTCAGCCGCTCCACAACTAAGTGCTCACCCAGGGGAAATGAAAGCAGATGTCCATACAAAGTCTTGTACACAAATGCACATAGTAGTCTTATTTATAATATCCTAACGCCCGTCAACAGGTGGAGGGTGCGTGGGCAATGCTGGAAGTATATAGTATTTCAGCAAGAAAAGGAATTAACTGCTGATTCACACCGTGACATAGAGTCCTCTCAAATATGCTGAGTGGAAAAGAACATATTAAAAAACAGTGCTTACTATACAGCTCCAAGTATATAAGATTCTAGGGAACATAATCTAGAGCTACCGCATCACAGGTTGCCTGGGATGGGGTGGGGTAAAAATGGATCACCAAGGAAGGGGGAGCTTGGGAAGGACGAACATATTCATCATCCCGATTGTGCTCATGTTTCCACAGCCACACAAATAACCTATCAAACTACGCTTGAAATGTGTTTGTTGTGTATAGCTCAACAGATCTGTTTCTTTTTTAACATTTATTCATTTTTTAAGAGACAGAGAGACAGAGCACGAGTGGGGGAGGGGCAGAGAGAGAGAGAGAGAGAGAGAGAGACACAGAATCCGAAGCAGGTTCCACGCTCTGAGCTGTCAGCACAGAGCCCGATGCAGGGCTCGAACTCACAAACCGCGAGATCATGACCTGAACCAAAGTCATACGCTCAACCGACTGAGCCACCCAGCACCCCAACAACAATGCTGTTTTTAAAAAGAGGACACAAGTGGCAAAATAATGACAGAAAAAGTAAAATCGGTTTTGTTAGGATGGTGGGATTATGAATGGTGGTTCCTCTGTCCCCCACTTTCCTTCTTCTTTTTTAAGACTGTTTTGGCTGCAGTTGTCATTTCCATCTCCATATATTTTCTAGAATCTGTTGGTACATTTCTTCAAAAACAGCAAGATCGGATTCTGGTTAGTATCCAGTTGAATCTCTATGTTAATTTGAGAACTAACATCTTAATAGTGAGCCTTTCCACCATGAACATGGTATACCTGTCCACTGATTTAGGCCTTTGTAGTTTCTCAGCGACGTATTCTAGTTTTTAACACAGAGTAGGTTTTTTACGAGATCTGCACATATTTTAGGCCGAGGCATTTGTTTTGGGTGGTACTGCAAGTGAAATTATTTTAAATTGTATTTTACAGTTGATTGCTGCTGGTCTATAGAAATACAATTGACTTACGTTACACCCCACGGCCTTGCTAAATTCACTTATTAATTCTAGTAGTTGATTTTAGGATTCCTTAAGACTTTCTGCATAATTATGCAGTCTGCCAATAAAGATTTTGTCATCTTCTTAATTTCCTTTGAAGTCTCTTACGATACAACCAAACCATTAGCCAATGCCTGTGAGTCAACTGAGACCTCTCTCTGGCCATCCCTCCGTCTTGGCTAAGTAACGGCCTGACACACTGCTTGCTTCTCTGCCCACTGGGAACGTTTCCTGCACCGGCGCCTTCTGAGTGTCCCTGTAATGTTGCAGCCCTCCACCTCCTAGTGGGGTCAGTGTGTAGTCTACAACATATGGGATCCCCGTGTGCTTCCTCAGGCAGCCATGAAGCTAGAGGTAGGGGCTACACTCATGCAACAAGAGCGGGCCCTCGTCCGTGCTGCCTCGTGTGTCTTCAGCACCTACTCGAGCGTGATTCCGTAGATATAGCTTCCATTTCATGATGGCAGGTTGCTGTCAATACCAAACTTTATGGGTTTGTGAGTTGGTTTATGATGGGCTGTTGCGGTTATGTGCTCACTTAGAGTTCCATAAGTTTCTGCGTGACTCGGGAACACACCCATTCAAAAGGAGAATAAGTATTTTAAGAAGACTATTTGGCTATTCTCCAAAACTCTACGTGTCTGCACTGTGGTCACCTACAGACGCTCCACACCAGAGGCTCCGTCTTCTAGAAACCCCTCCCACCCTATTGGTTCTGCTGAGAGGGGGTCTCTGAACCCGCAGCATTAGTACCACCCGGGAACTCGTTAGAGATGAAAGTTCTCAGGTTCCACCTTAGACCTACTGAATCTAAATCTGAGGGTGAGCCCCGGAGATCTGTGCTTAATGCACCAGAAACGCAGTTTATTTAGGGGATTTCAATACATGCTACAGTCTGAGAATAATCACACCCTTACGGAACCCTTCCTGCTCTGGGCTCTCCTCGAAATTGAACACATTGGGGGTAACTCAGGAAATGGGTCAGAGACGCATTCCCCACTGGAAACCCCAAAACCCAAAGACATTCACCACATATGCTGATTCTTCCTTAGAAGTAGATCGCCAGATGTAGCTAGCTTTTATTTGGATGTGTATCTTGCCCGGTCCCAAACTGTAGACCCACAGAAATTTCACCAAGATGGCAAGCTTTGGAATATTTCTATTTCTATTTTTTCCCGATCCTTAGTATGCTTGTGTCTCACTGAGGCATCTTGGTATTTTCTATTTCTTGCTCACCTGGTTGATTCAGCACGCCGTTGGCGGTGTGGACCGATGTCGTGCGCTGTGGGGTGGGTGACAGGCGATAACTGTCTGTGGACTGGACGTGACGCTGAGCTGGAGGGTTGATATAGTGCTGAGACGGGGGGCGTACTGCTCTCCCTGCCATGTGAGGGGAAACTGGCCTTACGGTCTTTCCGCATAACTGTTGGGGTGGGGGGCATTCACTGCATCGGTGGCTGCATAGACCAGGATGTGAGTTGAGTTACTGCAGTTAGGAAACCAGCCCTGAAGGTGGAGCTGAGCCCTCACGAGCAGGTAAAGCAGGTGGTTCTGAAAAGGTGCCAGGGGGCGGCTAAGAACTGAACGGGTGCCATCAGAGCTGACGGCATGCCTCTGGGGGGCAATGGCTTCCACTTTGCCTCCGGCTGTCTGGTCACTTATGACTGTCTCTTACCGGCAAATTCTAACCTAGAACTGTATGGGGCAGGGACTCGAGGACATAGAATTCCTGGTTCCTCCCTTGTGGTGCAGAGGAGATCCGAGAAGCAGGCGGTGGTGAGGTCAAGATGATAAAATAGAAGACAGAGCGCGTGGGGTCCTGGACACGGGGGCGTGGTGGAGGAGAGCGTGTCCGAAGTTCCCAGAGTCGAGGTCATGGGAAATGCCGGGACGATGGCTGGGGCCAGCTGTTCTACCGGGCAGAGGCAGGAGGCTCTAAATCCCAACTGCCTCCCAAGGCTTAAAAGATGTAAAGGTGATTTATACTTTTGCTGGAGAGTTTGGAGTTGAATTAATGACAGGAGCGTGGAAAATGAACGAATGAGGAAACAGGTAATAATTAATTCAAGGGACAGCAAAAAAATTCCACGAAAGGAGATGAAATCCGAGGACGGTGCAGCTCGGTGTGAATAACATCAACACCTCAGTCCGGAGCTGTTGCCCACAGACAGTCTGTGCGCCTCCAAAACTGGAGCCTCAACTCCCAGGGGCCCCAGTGTCGTGCACTGGCCAGAGGGGTCTGGGGAGCTGACTGGGGGTAGACGAGGTCATGCGGGAGGGGCCCGCGATGGGATCAGTGCCCTTTCGAGGAGAGGCCGGGAAGTGCACTCTGTCCATCCATCTCCACACCCACTCGGCTCTCCTCCCCCAGCACCCCTCCCCGCCCCCCACGTGAGCGCGACCCCGAGAGGCTCTCCGGACGCAGACCTGCCCGGCACCCTGACCTCAGCCTTGCGGACTCCAGAACTGAGAGAAGTGGACGTGTGTCCGTACGTCTGAACTCCCCCCACCCCCCCCCCCCACCGTGTGCCTCGGCTTCCCTTGTTGGAAAGAAAACCTTTCTGTCCTTGTCCTTGTTGATTAAAGCTCTGTCGCTCGGCCACTTCTTTCCCTGAAACCCGAGTTGTTGAGCCCGTGTGGGGAGAGGCAGCCCTTGAGCGACGGCCACGGCCGGGTGACACATTCAGGGTGGTCTGGCCCCATCTTCTGAACTCCCTGTCACCTCCCCGAGTTCTAGGGACTGAGTTGTGTCTCTGTCACAGTCACGTGTTGAGATCCTACCCCTCTGGGGGTGCTTAGGTCATGAGGGTGCAGGGAGCTCCCTCCAGGTGCAGACGCAGAGACCGCTAGGGACCAGGACCCCGGTCGCCACTGAGTGCCTTGACCCTGAGTTGACAGCCTCCGCAATGAGGACAAACAAATTTCTTTGGTTCATAAGCCTCCCGTCCTGTGGTATTTTTATTCCTGTGGCCACGCAGCCTGAGGCCCCCAGTCTGCCTGGTTGTGGTTGGGTCTGGGAGAGCAGTTCCCGGGGCTCCGGGGAAGGGTCCTGGGTTAACAGGAGGCGGGGTGAAAGGCAGAGAGGGCGGCCTCGGGGCTGGGGCTGGAGCAGTGCCGGCATGGTTCTGAGGGACAGGGATGCTCAGGTCCCCTCACACAGAGCGCCGCTGAGCGACCGCAGGGGGCCCAGACGCATGGCGCAGCCCCGACTGGCGAAGACGCCCCGCGGCCGCGAACGCACAGGGGGGAAATCAAAGGCTCCCCAGGAGGAAGGTCACGCCAGAGACTGGGTCCCCCGGAGGCGGCCACTCACCTGGACACCGTTCCCCGCACCTCGGGGTCCTGCGCCTTGGTGGTGGCCTGGAACATGTACAATCTCGTCGCGGGCACGTCGACAAAGATTCCCGGCCTGTTGGGTCCCAGAGTGGGGCGGGCACCGACCGCCGCGGCTCTCCAGGCCCCTCCGGAGAAACCGGCTCCCGAGGCGCACCGTTCGGGCCTATGGTCCCAGTGGATGCGCGGGGCTCCAGAAGGCCCCGGGCGACCGCCAGGTACCTGGCGGCCCAGAGGCCCTGGCACGGGGTCCCAGGGGGCAAGGAAGTGCCCCGGGCGGCTCTAGCAGGTGCAGGGGTCAGCCCCGCGGGGCCGGGGACGCCGACGGGACAGCACCCGCCGGACCCGGGACCCCGCGCCGCCGGCCGAACCTCGCTCCGCGCGAGCCCCGGCTGGGAGACGCCCGGGGCGCCGGCCGCGGGAAGGGAGGCTGCTGGGGGAGGAGTCGGTGCCGCCGGACGGTTGGGGACCAGGGTCCGCGCAGCAGAGGGACGGGGCGAGTCGGGGCGCCCAGCTCGGCCCGCGAGTCCCAGCGCTGCGCCCGGCGCGCCCGCCGCCCCGCTCCCTCCCCGCCCGCCGCTCCCCCGGGGCAGACGCGGGGACACCGAGACCGGTTCCTCCGGGCAGCCGCCGTCTTGGGCCCGCGGCACCCGGAGCCCGGACGTGTCCCCGCTCCCACGCGTCCGAGGCCCCGGGATGCGCGACGTCCCCGGCGGAGAGGAGCTGCGCGGGCTGCCGGGTCCGGGGGCGGGGGCGGGGACGGGGGCGCGCCCGGGTCTGGTCCTCCGCCCACCCGGGGCGGGGAGGGGGCGGGGCGGGGCGGGGCGGGGCGGGCCTGCGACACCATAAGAGCCCCGAGGCCGCGACCGCCCGGCGCTGCGGGACCCGAGCCGGCGCTGGAGCTTTCGCGGGCGCCCGGCGGCGGGACCCCAGCGCGGCGACGAGGCCGGGGCGGGCAGGTAAGCCGGGGCGCATCCGCGGGGCGCGCCGCTCCCCCCGGCGGACCCCGAAGCCCTTGGCCCGGAGGCGCGGAGCCGGGGCGGGCACCGTCGGGGGCCCCGCGGGCTGCGGACCGCGGCGTCTCCAAAAGTGGCTGACGGGGGCGTGCAGCGACCTTGAGGCGGTGCCGACAGGTGTGCCGCGAGGAGGCGGCGCGGGGACGATCGCGCCGCGGTGGCCCCTGGAGTGCCGGGGGAGGGGGGGTGGGGGGGTGGGGAGGGAAGAGGGCGCACAGGCCCGAACCGGGCGAGGCCGGCGGGAGCGAAGCAATCACCGATCCGGGTGATTTTCTCGGCCAGCGCCTCGTCTCGGCAGGAAGACTGTGGGATTGCAAAGAAGGGGTGCGGGCGCGGAGACGCGGGGCTCCGGGCCCAGGCTGAGGGTAGGGAGTACAAGAGCGAACGGGTTCATCAGCCAGCGCAGTGCCTCGTTCTGGGCACAGAGCGAAGCTTTCTGAGAGGCCACGCCTTGCTTTCTGTACCCAAACCTGGCCCCTGAGGCCGTGGCTTCAAGATTTGGGTCTGCTCGCCCCAAATACCAGCGTGGGCTTCTAGCAGGCAATCCGGGGTGTGCCTGTAGTGGGGGGGTGGGGCTTGCTGTGGGCCGTGGGCACCCTCCAGCCCTCCCTGCTGCACCCACAGGCCAGTCCCACTGGTCCTCAGTCCCTGCAGAGCCAGGCCCGGGTTTCCGATACATCTCGGAAAGGCTGGGTTTGTCGCTGGGGGAGAAGGGGCCGCACACAAGTGGTGGGGAAGTAACTTGTATCGTGAGTCCTTGTTCCAGTTTGAACGCAGAGGAAAATGATGCCCATTAGAGCCAATGTCGGTTATTCTGCTTCAACCGGGGCATGTGTGTGCGCAAGTGTGCGTGTGCATGTGTGTGTGCATGTGTATGCACGCGTGCGTGTGCGCACACATGTGTGTGCGTGTATGTGTGCATGTATATATGTGTGTATCTGTGTGTGCATATGTATGTGCGTGTATGTGTATATGTGTGTATGTGTGTGTATATGTGTGGGCACGTGTATGTGTGCATGTATGCGTGTATGTGCATGTATATATGTGTGTACCTGTGTGTGCATGTGTGTGTGTGTGTGTCTGTGCGTGCGTGTGTGTGTACACGCACGTATGTACAATGGAAACAATCCTGATGGACCCCAAAGCCAAGGGTCCTGTTTGAAGGCACCGTCGCAGCCATCGGGGCCACCTGCTATGTCTGTGCGTAATCCTTCTGTTCTAATTATGCTGCGCGGAGTTTTAGGAAAGTATCTTGGAAGCAGTTCCTTGGGAAAGTTTCTGGCCAGGGGACCCCGTCTGCCCCCAGCTAAGTGACGACAGTGCTGTGGTCTGCCCGCCTGCAGCGGGGGCGCCTGAGTCCCCGGCCACAGGTGGAGGGCATCACGGGGGCATTCCACGAGGAACGGAATCACCGTGGGCGACCCTGGGGGTAAAAATTTGTTCTTCACCTTTACTGTGTGTGTCAAGAACACATATGCACCTGCTACGAAGACTTAACTTTTGAATGCTGCGTGAAGATTGTAAAATGAGTCCCTGGCAATGTGGGCAGAGGAGACGTTTTGCGTTATTATTAAAAGTGCAATCATGGGCGCCTGGGTGGCTCAGTCGGTTGAGCGTCTGACTTCAGCTCAGGTCGTGATCTCACAGTTCGTGGGTTCAAGCCTCGCGTCGGGCTCTGTGCTGACAGCTCGGAGCCTGGAGCGTGTTTCAGATTCTGTGTCTCCCTCTCTCTCCCTCCCCCTCTCACGCTCTGTCTCTCTCTCTCTCTCAAAAAAAAATTAATAAATATATAAACCTTTTTTAAAAAGCAGACTTAGAGATGACACAGTGTTGAACTTTGATAGGAACAGAGAGGGTGCCGGGGGGGAGCAAGGCAGGTGTAGGAACAGAGAGGGTGCCGGG
>NW_026057577.1:151601035-151618682 GCF_023721935.1 Panthera uncia
CCCCCCCCCCCCCCCCCCGCCTCGCTGAGCAGCCGGGGCGCAGGGTCCCTGGGGGCGGGGGGAGCCCGCAAACACGGAGGCAGAGGCGGGGCCGGTGGCCGGAGCAGGCGAGGAGTCACCTTGCGGGGAGCATTCTCAGGTGCCCGCAGAGCGGTACCCTTGGCCGACTTAAACCAGTGTCCGCGAAGAGGTGCGGAGGCCCTTGAGTTTAGAGTAGCGGAGAAAGTCCCGAGGCGATCGCACGTCCCTCCCCCTGCCCCGAAGCCAGCCAGCCCTTCCCCCACAGCTGCCTCTGGACTAGAAAACGATCACAGGCACGGGTCACCCAAAGCCCTCGGGCGGAGAAGCCCCTCGAGTTGGTGGCCGCTCCCCGTGGTCACTCAGTGCCGCACACGAGGGCTTTGGAAGAACCTCCGTGGGAGGCCCTCCCAGCCCCCACCCCGTGCTGAGGGGAGAACACTGGGGCCCAGGCAGGTGCAAGGAGCCGTGGGGCCTCCCTGCCTCCCCCTCCCCACCCCAGGACCGGAGCCGTGGCAAAGCCCCCTCGTGTGGGCCAGGGCCCATGAGGCCCCGAGTTTTGTGCCTAGGACGGGGAGGGGGGGCTGCCACAAGAGGGCCAGGCGCCACCCTGGAGGGACCCCGGCTCCTCACGCGGCACCTGTCAACATAACCCCCGGCCGAGGCAGGCTGTGAGGACGGAGAGCTGGGGGTGGGTGACGGAACCCACGAAGGGCAGGACTGGACCTCAGCTCCCGGCGGGCAGTTACAGCTCACGAGGGGCGGAGGCCGGCGTCTGCAGGGCAGGGGGGAGGCCGGACCCAGGAGCAAAGACGGTGTGTGGGCAGGGGCTTGATCTGCTCTGCTCTTGGGTTGATTTCAAGCTTGGCCCAAGGGACGGCCGGGGTTTCAGTGGGGGGCGACGTGTCAGGGCGCTGATGACAGTGGGGGCCAGGCAGGGAGGTAGGGGGCTCACCCAGCCCAGCCAGGGACTTCCCCTCGGAGGGCGGCCACGCAGGGAGCTTCAGGGGGAAACCGGCGGGAGATGGGGGAACGCGGTCGTGCCCGCGACCTGGTGTGGGTGGCGCTGGGCTGGCCGCGCCCCGGGGAGCACACGGGCCCGTCCGCAGCCCGCGGGCTGACGCGCTGTCCTGTCCCACAGGCGCCTTCCTGGTCCCCTACCTGCTCTTCATGGCCATTGCTGGGGTGCCGCTCTTCTACATGGAGCTGGCCCTGGGGCAGTTCACCAGGGAAGGGGCCGCGGGCGTCTGGAAGATCTGCCCCCTGCTGAAAGGTAACGGCGGGACGCCCCCACACCCCGCCGTGGCCCGGCCCAAGCCGCGTGCGTTCGCTCCCGCTTTGCTCCCCGTCTCTGCCCCCGGACGTACCGTCTCAACTCTGGTCCTCCTTTCAACCTGCGATGACGGGATTCAGGAGCGTGTGTCCCCGCCGTGAGGCCTGCCGTCCGAGAGCCGTGTTGTCGGCGTTTACGCGCTAGATAGGAAAAAACACCGTCTGTCTGTCGGTCTGCCCTCTGCCCGTCACGGTCCGTCCATCCACCCGTCGTCTCTCTGCGTCGGTGGGCCACGGCCGTGTACAACCCCCCACGCGCTGGGCGGCCTGAGGAGTAGACGTTTGTTGCCTTACGTTTCCGGAGGCTAGAAACCCGAGATCAAGGTGTGCTGGTGGAAGGCATTCCTCCTGAGGCTGTGAGGGACATTCTGCTCCAGACCTCCCCCACACGTGTCTCTATAACTCTAAGGACGTCGGTCACACGGGACTGGGGCCCACCCTCACAGCCTCAGCTTCCCTTGATTACCTCTGTGAAGACCCTGCCTCCAAATAAGGTCACACCGTGGCGTACCGGGGCCTAGAAATTCAGCAAGTGAATTTTGGAGGGGACGCAATTCAACTCATCACGTGATCTGTCATCTGCGTCCGTCTGTCTACCTGTCAACCACCTATCACCTACCGTCCAGTATCTATCCACCTGTCACCCGTCATGTATCAACCACCTGTCATCTGTCTGTCATCCTTCTTCCATCCCCTGTCCCCCATCCCCCAAGTCCCCTGTGCCCCTGTCGCCCACCCCCCCCTCCCCCCTCCCTCCACCCCCTGCCCCCCCCCCCCTCCCCTTTCCCCCCTCCTCCCATCCCCCATCTCCCGCCCCCCCACCCCCTGTCCCCCATCCCCCATCTATCTCCATCTCTCTCACTATCTATTCTCTAGCGGGCCACCTGTGTGTATCTAGGGATCTAGTTTTGTGCTGGGCCCTCCCTGCAGTCTCCTGCTGAGATGCCAGGGCGCCACGAGGCAGGGGCGCCTGGTACTGAGCCGAGGTAGGGTGCCTGGCAGCCAGGTCCTCCGCGGTCGCCTCCCTCCACCTTCGTGAGAAGCCCAGGGAAGGGCCCTCTGTGTTGTCCCCATCCCGGAGACTCGGGCACCAAGGATGATGTCCCTGGCCGGGGGCAGCGTGGGATTGAGTCCCGGCCGTCTCCCTCTGAGCGCCGCCTCCAGGCCACACCGCGCCTGCGGAGCCCGTGGCTCGGGGAGGATTCGTGGGGAGACGCGGGCGCGCTGCCGGGTTTCATCACGAGAACGGCTGCTGAGAGATCAGTCCAAGGACTTCCCGAGAAATCCTTGAAAAGTCGGTGTGTTTGCGGGAGGACGGAAGCCCCCCTGGTCTCCGGGACGCGCGAGGATGGGCCGGTGGGTCATGGTCAGTGATGGCAGCTGCCGGGGCCCGAGGAGCGAGGACGGCGCGCGGCCGTGTGGCCGGGGCTCCGGGGGCACCGCCCGCCCGGCAGCAGAAGCATGGGGACTGGCCCGGCCCGATGTCCCCTCTGGCGCTGTGCGGGTTTCCTTCTCAATGGCCCGCTTGCCGAACTTGGGGATGGTAGCAGCTTGTCCCTCCGCTACGTGACCGGTGGGTCCCCCAGACAGAACTCAGGAGAGGCCTGCCGCTCCCCCCCACCCCCCTGCAACCTCAGAACAAGGCCCGCGGCTGTGGCTTCTGGTGCCGGGCCTGGGCGTCCCCTCTGCGGGGCCACACCAGAGGCCGGACGCTGGTCTCTTCCTCCGTGAAGCCCCGATGGAGGGATGTGGCGGGGGAAGCAGCTGGCGCCGGCGCCGAGAGCAGACGCCGCGGCGTCTCCGAGTGGGCGCGGCGTGGACGCGGCCGGAGCGGCCCATCTCCCCGGCCCGCGCACCGCCAGCGCCGTGGTCAGTGCTGTCCGTGCATCCTCGGGTGACCCCCGGGGGGCAGTGCGGGGCGGGGGTGGCCTCCCGCTGCCGGCTGCCTTGTTGGCTTTGCGGGCAGCGGCCCTGTGCGTCTGCAGCGTGTCTGCTTCTCACGTGCCCCAAGCCGGGGCCCCCCGCTCCCGCCCGGACCCCCGAGCACCCACCGCCCTGCATCTGTATGTCCTGCCAGGGGAAGGAAGCTCTCCAGAGAAGCTGCCAACATAGATAGGTTTTTATATTGCAGTTTATAAAGCGTCAATAGTGACTGATTCCCGAAGATCTCAAAGGACGACTTAATCCTTCTTTTTTAAAATTTTTGATGTTTATTTATTTTTGAGAGAGAGGGAGAGAGAGTGCGAGCAGGGGAGGGTCAGAGACAGGGGGAGGCACAGAGTCCAAAGCAGGCTCCAGGCCCGAGCTGCCAGCACAGAGCCCAAAGCAGGCTCCAGGCCCGAGCTGCCAGCACAGAGCCCGACGCGGGGCTCGAACCCACAGACGGGGAGATCATGACCTGAGCCAAAGTCGGGCACTTGCAGACTGAGCCCCCCAGGCGCCCGTTAGGACGACTTAATCCAATGGAGGGGTTAATAGGAAAACGTGAGCCCGGTAGCAGGAGGTCCAGCACCCTCAGGGAGAAGGGGAGCCCAGATGTGGGGCGTCTCACCTCCCTCCGGCCCGGAGCACCCCCGGGCAGACACCGCTTCCTTCAGATTTCCCTCTGCCCCACAGCCCCACGTCCACACTGCGTGCAGCCCAAGACACCTTCTGTCCAGTTCTGGACACCCATCCGTGCGGAGGGCCGTGCTGGGGCTGCGTGGCCCCTGTGGGTGGACTCTCTCTCTCCCCGTCTCTCTGTCTCTCATCTCTCTCCGTCTGCCCCATCTCCCTTCCTGTCTCTCTTTTTGTCTCCCTGTCTCTCTCTGGGGTGGGGGGTGGGCTCCACCGGGATGCCCCCACTTAGGTGGCCCAGTTACCTGCCAGACACAGACCTGCCTCCCGGTGCTTTGGAGACACGGCACCCTGTTTTGCCGAGTGTGAGACAGTTGTGATATTTTCGGTGTGATTCATCAAACTCCTCTTTCTAAAAAGAATTTAAAGTAGCTTAAAATGAGATAAAATACACACAGTTAACTGTAAAGGCTAAAGTTTATAAAGTCAACATAAAGAAGTACTGAGGAAAACAGAAGCTTCAGAAACCAGACATTAAGACCCGTGGCTGGAATTCACGGTTAGTCCTGGGGTCCCAGGAGCAGGAACTGAGCAGGAGCCAGGGCTGGGCATGGCGGGTGGGGAGCAGGGGTGGGAGGGAGCAGGGGCGGGGGGGGGAGCAGGGGCTGGGGGGGAGCAGGGGCAAGGGGGAGCAGGGGCGGGAGGGAGAAGGGGCTGGGGGGAAGAAGGGGGGGGGGGAGCAGGGGCTGGGGGGGAGCAGGGGCAAGGGGGAGCAGGGGCGGGAGGGAGAAGGGGCTGGGGGGAAGAAGGGGGGGGGGGAGCAGGGGCTGGGGGGGAGCAGGGGCAAGGGGGAGCAGGGGCGGGAGGGAGAAGGGGCTGGGGGAAGAAGGGGTTGGGGGGAGCAGGGGCTGGGGGGGAGCAGGGGCGGGAGGGAGCAGGGGCTGGGGGGGAGGAGGGGCTGGGGGAAGGAGGGAGGTGGCGGGAGTGGGCGGGTTTCCCATGTTTTCCTGGGAACTCAGGACAGGGCCCGCTGGGGGACGCTGTCCTACGCCATCCGCGACAGAAGACTTCTGTCAGGTGCAGCTTTATTTGAGGCTCCTGCAAGGAGGAACATCGCTGCAGCCACCGGGAGGGGGCCCAAAGTGACACGAACGGGAGCGTGGTGATGGTGGCCCAGCCCGTGGGCTCGTGAGGCTGTGTCCACCTGGGACAGACTTGGAGTGACCCCACAAATAGCCCACCTTCACAGCCACCTTCCTGGGGACTGGGCCCTCTGCCCAGGCACGTGGGCACCTGGAGGGCAGCCCAGGGGAGGCGACCCTCGTATGTGGGAGGGCCTCTGGTGCCCGGCTGCCACGGGGCAGGCCCTCGTGCTCTGGGAGCCACATCGGCCCACGGCGACCTCGTCACGCTGGCAGGAAGGTGGAGAAACCTAGCTTGGAAGGGGGCTGTGCGCGGGGCACGGGTGCAGGAAGGGCCGCGGCCAAGATAGCTCTTTCTTCGCAAGGTGGATCTGGATCTGCTTCGGGTTGGTTCAGAGGCTCCCTTGACTTCCCCAAGGGTCAGGCTGCACACTTTTAACCTCAGAATGGTTTCAAGTCAGGCATCCACAGTCGGCCCCCTGCCAGGGAGAACCTTCTGTGATGCTCTTCTAAACAGCACGGCTTCCCAGCACCGTGGCTTCCCCACAGCACGGCTGCCCGGGCAGATTCGCTGTAAACCGTGGCCCGGCCTCTCTCCTGGGAACCCAGGGAGCAGAATTGCAATATAGCTTGGTTTAGTGCTGACCAAGTCCACGTTGGAGAAGACCTTGCACAGAAAATTGTGTTGTGGTCACCACTGCTGCTGCACCCGTATTCCGAGAGGGTTTGCACAACAGGGCCCGTTTGACTTTAGGGCCCTCCCGATACGGGATCTGTTTAATGTATGTGCACCAATGAACTTTACTGCCTCTTTCTGCTGCCAGGGTAGGAAGGCGACTTCGGTGCAGTGCCCTGAGCATTGAATTACTTCTGCTCAGGGTTCCGTTCATAAAAGACAACCCAAGCCTCTTCCTATAAACACCACCTCGAAGGCATGCTCCCCGCCCTCCTGCCCCCTCCCGGCCACGAGCAGGCAGGACGGGGACGTAGCAGCCAAACAGACTTTAGTAAAGCAAGCCGGAGCTCTCGTCCACACGAGTGCTGCCTGCGAAGCCGAGACGCAGAGCTGGAAGGAAAATAGCCGTGCGTGGGGCCTACCACAGGGAGCCGCCGTAGCAGGACCGGGGCGGCCTTGCCTGCTTGAGCAAGGGCACCTTGGCCAGTGGGCGGAGGCCAGACCCATCTGCCGTGAGTCAGGACAGCACAGCCCCAAAGACCACTTGTCACTCTGCCCTCGTTCACGAGGGGCCAGGAGCCCCTCGATGACAGATCCCAAATGCCAGGTTTCGTGACACTGGAAAGGTCACTTGAAAAGGCCATCAGTGGCCTCAGGAGACTCTGGATGCTCATGCATGGCCCCGGGTGACTCCAGGTGGCTCTGGGTACCTATGAATAAACCCAGATGACTCTGTTTGCCCTGGGTCGTCTTGAGGGGGTGTGAGCAGCCATGGGTGGCCATAAATGTCTCTGAGTGGCTCTTGGTAGCTGTGTGTGGATGTGGAGGACCCTGGTTATCTAATGGCCATTGGTGGCCCTGGATGGCTCTGGAAGATACCGGGTATTCTTGGGTGACCTGTATGGTTTGGGGTGGTCTCTGCTGGGTCTTGGTGGTGCTCTGCATTCCTGGGTGTCCCGGATGGTCCTACATTGTGATGGGTGGCACTAGATGATTCTGATGGCTGTGTGTGGCCTGGGGGCCCTGCATGACCATGTTGATGCTGAGCGGCCGCAAGTGGTAGTGGATGGCCACAGATGGCCCTTAGTCACACTGTCTGCGGGTACCTGGTTCTGCCAGGGTGGCCCTGGTGACCCTGCATGTCTCTGGGTGCACAGAGATGGCCATGGCTGTTTTGGGGGGTTGGGCACCGTCCTTTTTCTGTGACGCTGGCAGGGATTCTGGCATCTGAGCGCTCACTGGTTGTCTCTGGTACTTAGAAAAGTTGCCGGGCGTCCAAGGTCCAAGGAGCCGGCCTGGGGAGGGGAGGGCCTGCTGACGCCGGGTGCCCCCGCCCAGGCGCGTGCTGACATCATGTGTTCCCTGCCCAGGCGCGTGCTGAAGCCGCGTGCTCCCCACCCTGACCCCGTGTGACCCCACCCAGGAGTGTGCTGACGTCATGTGTTCCCTGCCCAGGCGTGTGCTGACGCCATGTGCTCCCCGCCCTGACGTCGTGTGCCCCCCCCCGCCCGCCCTGACGCCGTATGCTCCCTCTCCAGGCGCGTGTTGACGTCGCGTGCTCCCCGCCCTGACGCCGTGTGCTCCCCGCCCCCGGCGCGCGCTGACGGCGTGTGCTCCCAGCCCTGACGCCGCGTGCTTCCCGCCCCAGGCGCGTGCTGACGGCGTGTGCTCCCCGTCCCCGGCGCGCGCTGACGCCGTGTGCTCCCTGCCCTAGGCGTGGGCTTCACGGTCATCCTCATCTCCCTGTACGTGGGCTTCTTCTACAACGTCATCATCGCCTGGGCGCTGCACTACTTCTTCTCCTCCTTCGCCGCGGAGCTGCCGTGGGTCCACTGCAACAACACGTGGAACAGCCCCGACTGCGTGGACGCGCGCTCCGCCGGCCCCGGCTCGGGCCCCAACCGCACCCTCCACACCACGCCCGCCACCGAGTACTTCGAGTAAGTGGGGGTCCGGGGACACGGCCCTTCCGTGGCTGCCTTGGGCAGGGCGGGATGCGGGAGCCCCGGGGGGTCGGCCGCGCTGCTGCCCGCGAGGTGTGCCGAGGGCCCTTGCCCTGTGCTGCGCCCCCGTCCCGTGCCCGTGGGCTCTCGGGGGGCGCCGTGCCGAATCCCACCTCTGGTGGCCCAGCGACGCTCTCGCGGGGTGAGTCCTCGGCAGCCTTGGTGTGGGTGCGGGAGGCTGGCGGAGGCGGCGCACGGAAGGCAGGGGGGCGGGGTGGGGGGCACCGGGCTCTGCCTCGTCAGCTCCCCCGGCCACCCCTGCACGCTGTGCAGGACTCGTCTCCAGCCTTGTTCAACACGCTGACTGTTGCTTTTTCCGAGATGTTCTGTTCCCGGTACAAACGCAACATTAGTTCTGGTCCGAGTCTGCCCTCGGTCCCCACGTCCAGTGGCGCCCCCGGTGCCCCCCCCCTTCCAGCCCCTGCCCTCCGCGCCACTTGGCATCCAGCACCTGCGAACACGTCACTCTGGCCGAATCTGTTCTTCTCGGGGTCCTTTCTGCCACGGCTCCTGCCCCCCTCGCTCTCATCCCACGTGGTCCGACCCAGCCTGGAAGGGCCGTCAGTGGCCCGATGGGTACATCGCTTCTCCTCAGAATGCACACACTTGCCGAGGACCCGCTGTGTCCCAAGGCCGCCCTGCCGGGGCGATGCCGACCTGGCCTTGGCGGAGTGGTGTGCCAGAGACGCGTTGGTAAACGTGGGCGGGCCGGGTGGGGTGTGGAGCTCTAGCGCTGGCGGCTCCGGGAGCCCCTCCTGGGTCCCCGCGTAGCTCAGGCTGCCCCAGCGTCCCCACAGGCAGCTTCTTCCGGAGATGAGCACAGGGCATCCCGGGGGCTTCCCGCTGACGCCAAAATTTCACAGCCAGTGGGACGTTTCTTCTGGGGACTGAGTCTCGGCTGCCCGCTTCCATGTATTCTGTTAACGTTTCTATGTGGAAATGAGTCTGCTCACAACTTAGCAAAAGGAACTTCGACCGACGAAAATAAAACAACTCTGGTTTCACCAGCAAATAGGCACGTTTGCAAAACACGCGTGGAGTTGAAAACCGTGAGCTGAGAAACACAGTGTCTGGGTGCCTAGGCGTCAGACCCGTCCTCCCGAGAAGACCCAGGGACTGGGCAGGTGGACAGACCACCCCCCCCCCCAGGATCTCCATTTCTGTCCCAGAACGGTTCGAGGAGGCCTTTCCTGGGAGAAAGGGGCCCCGTCCCGGGCACAGGGGAGAGAAACAGCGCCTCCGGGCAGCCGGGAGACCCGACCCGCGGACGTCCAAGATACCGCCAGCAGGGAGGTGGGTGTCCTGGATTTGAGCTGCGTTTCGGACACTGAGACTCCGAATGCTTTGTTCTGGGATTCTGAGCCCCGAGCGGGGACCGAATCTCTGTCGTGGAAAGTGGCCTCGAGGGGCGGGGACAGGTCAGGTGGGTTGGGAGGGTCTGGGGCGATGCCGGGAGGATGTTCTCCCCGGACCGTGGCCAGGAAGAGCAGTCAGGGCGGGTGACCGTCGTGTGCCATGGGACTTGCTTGTGTTTTTAGGACGCCGTCGGTGGCGGTTGGCGACTGGAGGAGAGTGAACGGGGGGTTGAGGGGAGCGGGGGGGCCGTGAGCCCCGCCAGCTCTCCGGGGTGGCCGGCTGGTTTCAGAGGTCTGTCTGTCCCTCTTGACTTGCCCAAGAGACGCCGGCCAGGCGCGTCTGTGAGAAAGGAGAGCGGGGGAAGTTTATCTGAGTGTGTGGGTGGGACTCGCAGTGCGACGAGGAAGCGAGAATTGCCCAGAAAAGGAGGAGTCGAGTTTGCCGTCGCTTGCCGCTGTCTCGCTAACTGCTCCGTTTCCCAAACGTGACGCTGACGGGCCGGGCCCCGGCTGCATGTGCCCTCCCCCTGTGGCCCAGGCTCAGCTTGGCTGGGATCAGAGGTAAGGGGTCCGCAGGGGACCCCCTGCACCAGAAAGGGGAGATGAGGACCCAGTGGCGCGCGAGCACCTGGGGCCCCGCGGTCAGGCCCACCACGCTGAGGGACGCTCAGCCGCTCGGTGCTGGCTTGGGTCTAATCCGTCGTTACACCAACAAATTGGGGACTAAGGTTGCGTGCTGAGGCGTCTCTCGCTATTTCGAGATGGCTACCCGTGCAAGTTTGAAGTTTGGAGAGCTCACGGAGGCTGGAAGGTGCCAAGTGATGCCATTGGGGGCCACCTGTCTTTTGTTTGGAGGCGTGGACGGATTCACGGGGGAAAGGACTCCGCCAAGCACGTGGCTCCTCCTGAGACCCCAGAGTGAAAACTGATGGTGCTGTTACTCTCGTCACATCTTCCCCAAGAAAGCGGAGCCCCAGAACCGCTGTCCTCAGCAGCCCCTGCGCCAGCCGAGGGTCCCGGTTTCAGTCCCTGGTGGGCGTGCCCGAGGAGACCCTGCAGGCTCGGAGCAGAAGCCAGAGGCTCGTGGCTGTGGCTCCCAGGGCTGAGAAACCGTGCAGGGGACTCGCTGGACGGCCATGAGGACCGAGCCAGGACTGCGCCCGTGGGCTTGGAGACCCCCAGACAGGCTCGTGTAACTCCAACCACTTTAAACGTCCCCGAGTCCCACAGACGCTTATCAACACCACCTTCGCCTACTTTCCGCTGTAAACTAGAGAGCTATATGTTCGAAGCTACTTACACGTTTGCCTCTAGGAGACGGCTTTAGCTGCTCCCCCAAAGCTCCTTGTGCTGTTTTCACTTTCATTCGGTTCCAAGTATTCCCTGATCTGCCTGGTAATTTCTTCTTTGACTCATGGGAGATTTTGGAGGCGTTCCCGTTTAGTGTCGAAAATTTTGGAGGTTTTCTAGATACGCTTCTGTTCTTGATTTCTGATTTAATTCTGATTTAGTGACATAATATACGTATAAAGCCTCATTGTTCCAAACTCTACTGAGACCTTTCGTGCCTAGCGTGTGGTTTACGCTGGTGGGTATTGTGGGTGCACTGGCACAGGACGTGAGTCCTGCTGTCGCTGGGAAGGGACTTGCACCCACGGGTCGTGTGAGCTCCTGTGCCACCCGCCGGGTCTTCTGCGTCCTCACTGTCCGCCGTGCTACCGGCTGTGGGACGTGCTGTGGGAATGTGGGCTGTGCATGTGCCTCCTTGTCTTGATTCCATCGGCTTCAGCTTGACTTGTGCTTCTGGGACTCTGTGGCGAAGAGTGTGTGTGTGTGTGTGTGTGTGTGTGTGTGTGTGTGTGTCAAGTCTTTGAGCGGACCATTTCCATATAAAACGTCCCCCTTGGTCACGTTCCTCGTCCTGGAGCAGCTTTGTCCAGCAGCAGCGTTCCTCCCCGGCCCCTGATGGGCCGTGTCTGCACTGGCACCTTTTCCATCCTGTGTTTTTAACCCACGTATGTCATAGCGAGCGCGCGTTTCCTGCAGGCGGCGTTGAGATGGTTCTTGCTGTTTCTGCAGAACAACCACCTCTGCCTCGTCATAGGGCTTTCCGTTCAATAATCACTCACGAGGTCGGGTTTAAGTCTTTCGTCTCCATGTTTTTCCTGTGTGTCCCATCTCTTTGTGTTCTGTTTCCTCTACTTGTCCCTCCTTTTGAATTCATGAACACTTAGGCTTCCGTTTGAGTTACACCGTTGGCTAATCAGCTATAGCGGCTCTTTGTTTTAATTTCTGTGGCTGTTTACCGGGTTTATGACCCACATCTGTAACTCGTCACGGTCTACGTTCAGATGGCGTCGTGCCACCCCACGTGGAAACTAGGAGCCTCACAACAACGTGCTCCCATTCTCACTCCTGCCCTTTATTGTCACAGATTTTGTTTCCACAATCTGTTATAAACTCCACAACATGTCGCTACTATTTTTGCTTTAAACGCTCCGTTGTATTTCGGGTACGTCTAAGTGGAAAAATACCTTTCACGTTTACGAGCACATCCGCTGTTTCTGGTGCTCTCCCTGCCCTATGCAGATGCAGATTTCCATTTGGGCATCATTTCCTCCTTTCTGAAGGGTTTCCTTTAACACGTCCTACAGCATAGACTTGCTGGCAACGAATTCTCTCTGCTTTAGTTTTTCTGAAACATGTTGCCTTCTTCTGGGGGGAGTTCCGTAAATTGTGGTGAACTATACATAACAAAATACATCTCTTTAACCGTTCTAGCGTGCGGTTTAACATTACACAGTCACAGCACCGTGCAGCTGTCACCACCACCCATCTCCAGGACTTTCTCGTTCTCCCAAACTGAAGCTCTGTCCCCGTGAAACACTAACTCCCTCCCCACCCCCACCCCAGCCCCTGGCGCCCACTATCTTGTGCTCTGTCTCTATGAATTCGATGACCGTAGGGACCTCATGTAGGAAGAATCGTTCAGCGTTTGTCCTCGTGTCTGGCTTATTTCACTCAGCATGATGTCCCCAAGGGCCATCCCTGCTGTAGCAGCTATCCGTTTCCTTCCTTTTAAGGCTGATCACTATTCCACTGTATGGATGAACCATATTTTTCTTGTTCATCTGTCGATGGACACTTGGGTTGTTTTTCTGTCTTGGCGCAATGAACACAGGGGTGCAAGTATATTTTCGAGTTAGTGTTTTCGTCTTCTTCGGATAAAGTTGACTTTTCATTTTGTTGGTGGTTTCCTATGCTGTGCAGAAACTTCCTAGTCTGATGTAGCCCCACTTTGCCCATCTTTAAATCGAATTGTTTGGGGGGCATTTTGTTATGGAGATACAAATCGTTCCATATTCTGGTTGTTACTCGCTTACCTATTTTCTCATTCTGTGAGTTACCTTTTTCTCTGTCAGTAGTGTCCTTTGATGCACAAAGTTTTTGTTTTGATGAAGTCGGTTTATCTATTTTGTCGTTGTTGCTTGTGATTTTGATGTCACATCAGAAAACCCATTGCCAAACCCAAGGTCACAAAGACTTGCCCTTTTCTTCCAAGAACGTTATCATTTTACCTCTTCCATCCAGTCCTTTTCCCGTCTCGACTTAAGTTTTGTGTTGTGGTTGTAGGCCATGTGTTCCGCCTGTGTGTCTGCTAATTTTCTTCTTCCACGTCGGACGTAGTAAGTTTGACTTTTGCATTAGGTTTTGTTGTCTTCCTTTAAGGACTGTTAGTTGCGTTCTGGCGGGAAGTTAATTTGCTCGCGGAGAGCTTTATCGTCTTGACGCCGGTCCGTAAGCTGTCTCTCGGTGGTTCTGGGCACTGCCGTGTGGCGCTTCGGGGCCTCCCCTGAGCTCCCCGTGTGACCCACAGGTGCCCCGCCCTGGCCTGTGGGAGCCCCTGGGTCCTGCACCGTGAATTGGTGGACACGGGGACGCGTCCTTCCCGGACCTCCGGCCGCCCGAGCTTTATCGACACTGCCGTCACTTGCGGTCCTTGGGACACACCTGCTCCAGCCTCGGGGACGCCCTGCCAGACAGGAAGCTGGGGCGTTACTGGGCTCACCTCATCCTTTGCCTTCTCCCGGGGGGGGCAGCCCTGCATCATCTCCGGTCTCGTCTGCAAACACACGTTTGGTGTCCTTCGTCCGGCTTCCGATTGTCTGCCACGTCGCAGACCGGTACACGTGTGTGAGGCCTTGCAGGGAGGCCGAGGTGTGACTGGACCTTCGGTCACGCGGTCTCCCTCGGTGCTGTCGTCCCAAAGAGACTTCTGTTGGTGAGGAGAGGGCCCGGGTGAAGTGGTCTGGCTGGGGGGCCAGGACGCGGGGGCGTCAGGCAGGGCCAGGGCTGCGGGGAAGGGAGAGAAGGAAGTCGTTGGAAATCGTGCTGCCAGAGGAGGCCCCGGGGAGGACAGACTCAGGGGAGGGCAGCCCCCGGGGAGGATGGACTCAGGGCAGGACGGGCAGGGCACAGCTGCCCGAGCGTTGTTGCCCCAGGGATCTCCACTCCTGGACCTCACACAGAAGACAGCATGTGTGTGTGTCGGGTCGGGGGCTCCTGTCGCGTGAGGGGTGGCCTGCACTCCATAGAGGAGAGAGGTTGATGTGACACTTTGGTGGTGCTGAGGGAGCTGGGAGTGTCGAGTTGGGCTCTGTTCGTGCCCGTCACCCCCTCCCCCCGCCACGAAACTGTGATTCTGGAGTCTGAAAGCCCGGATTCCTCCACCATGGCTCCGGGACGCCTATAGCTGGTGGGAAGCTCTGGGGTCCGCAGATTTCTACCGTGGGCATCGGGATTCTTCTCTTAGGACCTCAGCAAACCTGGGCAGTGATGGCTCCTTTCATAACGGGGCCCCTGCGCTTCCTGGAGCAGCGGCACAGCCTGCCGTCAGGGTCAACCCGAAATCCCGGCCTCCGAGGCCAGGCAGCGGGTGCACGGCGAATGTGATGGTGCCGCCGCCTTCCCCGCGGGCGGTCACGGGGACCTAAGGGACTACGGTGCAGGGAGGCACCCAGGACCCCACAGGTGGCCACGGGAACTAAGGGTTCTGTGTATCTAAGGAGAAAGCCTGTAAAGAGGCGCCCAGGGGGGCGTCTGGGTGGCTCAGTCGGTTGAGCGTCCGACTTCGGCTCAGGTCACAATCTCGCGGTTTGTGAGTTCGAGCCCCGCGTCGGGCTCTGCGCTGACGGCTCAGAGCCTGGAGCTGCTTCGGATTCTGTGCCTCCCTCTCTCTCTGCTCCTAACCCACTCGCATTCTGTCTCTGTCTCTCTCAAGAATAAATAAACATTAAAAAAGAAAAACATCTTAAGAGGTGCCCAGGACCCTCGCACACGGGCACGGGATCTAAGGGGATGCCGCGCAGAGAGGCACCCGGGACCCCCGCGGATGTTCGCAGGGATCTAAGGAGAGACCGGGCCCCAGGGAGTGCTCCGTGGGCCACGAGTCCCGCTGCCTTTCTTCGTGGCCTCGTGTTCTGCCCTTAGGATGGGTTCCCTCCACGAGACGGGTTCCTGGGCAAGCCTGGATCAGAGTCGTCCTGAGTCCGTTGCCCGCGGAACCCTGCTCGAGGCAGCTGGAGCGTGAGAGCGGGTGCTGCCAGCCGTTCCGCCGTCCCCTGAGAGAGCGGCGAAGGCGTGTGTGTGACCCGAGCTCAGTCTCGTTTCTGCCGAGGGCGCCCTGGACCACCGCGCAGGGCACCACATCACCGAGCACCTTCCCTCTGGTTTCTGCAGCTCCGCAAAGCGGGGGCGCTGAGCGCGAGAGGTCGGGGCTGGGCTTCTGCGGGCTCCCGGCAACATACAGCCCTGGAGGGCACGGGCCCCGCGCCCCAGCCGCGCTGGTGGGCCTGACCCTTCTGAGTGGGGTCTCCGGTCCCATCGGGCGGGGGGATTTCCGCCAGGCCTCTTGGGGGCGGGGAGTTCTCTGGGCAAGCTCAGCTTTCCGGTTCCGGTTCCGGATAGGGAGGCAGCACCCCGAAGCACCCGCCTGTCCCACCCTCTCCAGGCGAGGCGTGCTGCACCTTCACGAGAGCCGTGGCATCGACGACTTGGGCCCCCCTCGGTGGCAGCTCACATCCTGCCTGGTGCTGGTCATCATCCTCCTCTACTTTAGCTTGTGGAAGGGAGTGAAGACTTCTGGGAAGGTGAGGCCTTGCCCACTAGGGAGAGGACACACGGCCATGCTCGGGGAGTGAACTTGGGGGCCGCGGTTGGGGTGGGGAGTGGAGAGGTGGGCCGTGGTACGTCGGGGAGGGCACAGGTGGCTGTGGTAGGTTGACAGGTGGACAGGCGGCCGTGGGTAAGGAATGGCGTCAAGAGAAAGGCGCTCACGGCAGGGTGTTTCCAGCGTGAACGCAAGCACACATAAATTGGTTTTTGCCGATGAAAATATTTTGGTGGTTATCTGGGCACCCAAAGCAATTTTGACCAAAACGTGCATCGCTTGCTGTATGCATGGAGTAGGATACCAACCCCCGGGAGCCTCTCGGTGGACGGGTTCCTTTCCTCCCTCCGTCTCCCAGCCCGGAGTCGGTCGGCTACACGCCGACTACGCGTGCGTTTGCACACCCAGTGCAAATTCACTGCGTCTCTCTCATCAGAGACTCAGCCCCTCCCGCCCACTGCTGCAGACCAAACGCAGAAGAGGAATGTCCCTTCTCTGCCAAATGGTCTGTTCCATTTTAATCCCTGGGAAAGTTACAGGGTAGAGGGCGTTAACAGTGAGCTGCAGGGGGACTTTGCTGAGCTGGCATCCTGTGACTGTTTGGGACGATGGGTTTCCCATCCGGAGGCCACCAACCACGGAGACGCTGTGCCCGCCCTGCCGGTGGGTGGCCGGTGACGCCTGGTGGCACTCTGCTCTCCCAGGTTGTGTGGATCACGGCCACCATGCCGTACGCCGTCCTCTTTGCCCTGCTTCTTCGAGGACTCACTCTCCCTGGGGCCGTCGACGGCATCCGAGCGTACCTGAGCGTAGACTTCCACCGACTCTGCGAGTCTTCTGTGAGTACGGCCTCGCTCGTGGCCCCGCTGTGCGCACGTGCTAGCAGGCTCCGTGCCGCGGGGCTCCCCCCGCGTTTTGGGGCAGGGACCCCGAAGGCGGCAGCGGGGCCGGAGCCTCTTACTTGCCCTGCTGTGTCCACCGGCCCCGGGCCCCGCCCGCCGAGTGCACCGTCAGGCCAAACAGAGGGGCCTGCGGGCGTGGCAGGGAGCTGAATGGACCCGATAAGAAAGTTGGGGGAGCAGGTCCCCTGCTCAGTCTCTGCAGGAACAGAACAGAAGGCTGCTTCCACCCGGCACCTTCCGCGTGGCCCACCCCTCTCCCAGACAGAGGCCCTCGGCTTCCTCTGCCCAGCCTGTGCCAGCAAGTGTGGCCACGCACCTGGAACGCAGCCCGAGCTCTGGCTCCCTGCTCAGCACGGGTGCACGGACCAAGGCCCCCTCCTGGGGGAGCCAGACCTTGTTGGTGACTCACGTATGGTGCCGTGGCACACGGGAGCCATCTAAGTCACGCCACGTCAGAAACTAGGTCTGCGGCGGGCCATGCGTTTCTCCAGCACAGGACGCGTTCGTTCTGTGTGCAGATATTGGGGGACGGCCTCGTGAAGGGAGGAGGCCTGGCCAGGCTGTGGGACAGAGGTCTCCCAGGACAGGGAGAGAGAAGCCACAGCGGCATTTTAGGGAAACAAAACCCAGAAATGGGGGTGGCCATGGGCAGAGGCGGGCGGTGATGGAAAAGGCATTCAGGGCAGATCATTGAAAATTCAGGTGCACTAGATTTTAGCAGATGGTGGGGACCCCAGTGGCTGCCCGGGGAATGGCCTCACGGGGAAGGGCGGCCGGGATTTGGGGGGATGAGGCGGGGGACCGGGGGCCTTTTGGATGATTGTTGCCCGATGCCACTAGGAGGCGGTGAGAGTCAGGTGTGGCGCTTAGCCGCGAGGAGGGAAGGCGCAGCCCCCAGGTAGAAATGGGGGCAACAGGTAGGAGGGAAGGCAGGTGCAGCTCCTAGCCCCCAGGCAGCCGGGGAGTGGCGGGGCAAGGTTGTGCAGGTGCAGCAGCGGTGAGAGGCACCCACAGGCAAGGGCGGGGTGAGCAGCACACAGCGGTCCACGCGAAGACAGGCAGCGAAGCCGTGAGAGCAGCAGGCGGGTGCTCCGTGAGAGCGAGGAAAGCGGGAGAGCATCCACATGGTGGAAGGCCGATGGGCAGACACGGTGTTCTTGCAGGAGGAGGAGGCTGTGGGTGTCAGAGGCCAGTGGCGGGAGGAGGAAGAATTCGAAGAAAATAACGTGAGAACGACGTAAAGAGGCTAGTACTTCAAGCGGGAAAACCAGGCAGTGCACAGGAAGAAGCCAGACTGATGCTGCGGAAAGACGCTCATGTGTGAGGCAGAGAAGAGGAAATGGCAGACGTGAGAGGTTGCCGAAGATCAGGTAGATGATGGATGATAGATGGAAGGTAGAATTAATAGATAAATGGATGGATAGATGCATCGATGGATAGGTAGATAGGTCTGTAGGTAGGTAGGTAGATGATGGATGGATGGATGGATGGATG
>NW_026057577.1:151618782-151618967 GCF_023721935.1 Panthera uncia
ATGGATGGATGGATGGACAGATGGATTGGATAGATGGATGATGGATGGATAGGTAGGTAGGTAGATAGATGGATGAATGATAGAGGGATGATGGATGGATGGATGGAGAAGTAGATAGGTAGGTAGATGGATAGATGATGGATGAATGGATAGGCGGGGATTTGGTGAATGGGTAGATGGATGAA
>NW_026057577.1:151619367-151630487 GCF_023721935.1 Panthera uncia
GATGATGGATGGATGGATGGATGGATCGGATAGATGGATGATAGGTAGGTAGACAGATGATGGTTGGATGAATAGATGGATTGATGGATGGATAGATAGATGATGGAGTGATGGAGAGATAGATAATAGATGGATGATAGATGTTTGGATAGATAGATGATGGTAAAACAAGTGATAGATGGTGGGTAGTTGCTAGGATGACGAGTGGATGGGTAGACAGTTCGGTGACCAATTGACGGACACAGAGGACGGGTGATGGATAGATGAGGACTGTCTTGGACCAGTCAGTGTGACCCGTCCTCTCCAACCACTCTGTCAGCTCAGGGCCAGGAAGGGACGTACACCAGGACAGAGCAGGCCCACGGCCCCTGGACTCTGGTGAGCCCGAGGTCCCGAAGAGACAGGTCCCTGCGATCCCGGGTCCAGAGGGCAGAGCCACTCCTGTCCTGCTGTGGGGTCCCGGCTTCCCTTTGCAGCAGCTCCTCCAGGCCTCCAGTGGGTGCGGCAGAGACGGGGCCTCACTGGCTTGCCGATGGTGCGGGGGTGTCCTCCCAGGGCTCCTCAGGCCCAGGTGCTGCCGGTATTTCCAACCCTCGACTCTTGGTGGCCACACACAGACGTCCAGTGACCCGGGCGTGCTTCCCTGGGGCGTGGCAGCGGAGCCGTGCCCCACAGGTGCACCCGGGGACGTGGTTGCCCAGGCTGGCCCAGATCAGGTCACTGGCTCCCTGGCAGGCCCCCTCCCAGGCTCGGCCCCGACCCATCCCCCGGGGCTCGGTCCGAGGGGACCTGCTGGAAGCCCAGCCGGCACCCTCACTACTCTCGGGAACGTCTGGGGCGGGGCTTACGCACAGGCTCCTGGCAAGCAGACAGGGCAGAGAGAGCGTCTGCCCCGTCCCTTCCCGTGTCCCTGCCCTGTCCTGACACAGAGGCGGCCCTGCATCCTGAGGTTCCGTCTCCGGACCCCCGTGCGGACAGGGGGCTCCTCCTCAGGGGTCAGCATCCTCGGGTGCATCCAGACCCTCGCTCCTCCGTCGGCCGACCTTGGGGCCGCTCCACGGGGTGGGCCAGGTCCAGGCGGGGGCGGAGGAGACCCGTCCTGGGAGAGCTCCCCTTCCAGCGGGGGAGCAGAGGTCAGGAAGTGAAGGAAGGAAGGGCGGTTCCAGGTCAGCCCAGAGTGGCTGCCAGGTGGGTCCCAGGGTGGGTCCCGGGATGGGTCTCGGGCTGGGTCCGGAGCTGGGTCCCACGGGTGGCAAGGAGCAGAGGCCTGGACCGAAGTCCGGGAGGCACATCCTGGTTGGCGAGCCGCACGTGCAGAGGCCGGGTGCACGCTGACCCGGCCAGGGCTAAGCAGGAGGCAGGAGCCCCCGGTGACCTCAGCTCCTGCCTGCAGCCGCCTGGCCAGGCCAGCTGACCGGTGACCGGCACACGGGGGGGGCACGGGAGATGGCCGAGCAGGCGTCCCTTGGCCCACTGCCCACTCAGCCACCCTCGGCCTCGTGCTGAGGCCCAGCCAGCTGCCTGTAGCACACCGATCGTCAGAGTGATCCCAACACCCTGAGCGTGCCGCCCAGATGACAGGAGCCCTGCTGGTCCTGAGCGTGGGTGGACGGCCGGCCCCCGGCAGCCCTGGAGGCACTGCCTGAGGGTCCCGCCCACACGGGCCCCCACGGGCCACAGGGTCTTGCAGACACGGGCCCCGGAACGAGCCAGCCCCTTCAGACGGCAGCTGTGGCCTCGACTCTGAGGGGTGGTTCCCCCAGGGAGGGGGCCAGCTGCTTTCCACCCCCAGCCAAGGCCG
The DNA here is from genome assembly GCF_023721935.1 of Panthera uncia. Classification (NCBI taxonomy): domain Eukaryota; kingdom Metazoa; phylum Chordata; class Mammalia; order Carnivora; family Felidae; genus Panthera; species Panthera uncia. The sequence goes on from NW_026057577.1 coordinate 151,621,169, forward strand.
TGCGGGAGCGAGGCGGTGCCCACCTCCCCGAGAAGCTCCCGTGTCACCTGGACGCAGACGCTCCTGTTGGACTTGAGATACCGTATCGGTCCAGTCATCGGCCACACGCCTTGTACACGTGCGTGCAGCCCCGGTGTCATCCGTGCTGGGCCGAGCAAGCACACACCAGTGTCTGAGTTGCAGTCAGGCCTCCCGGGCCCATCCACGTGGGTCGCTAAGTGTATATACCGTGTGCCACGGGAGAGACATAAAGCCGTGTCAGCGGGCACAGGTCCAATCGAGGCACCAACGTCCGTAGCATTAATAAATGAGTGACGGGTCTGGCCGCGTGGATGACCTCCTGACATTCCGGGGGAAGCTGCAAACAAGGCCCTAAGACACGGCCCCTTTGCGTGCTGGGCTCTCGGGCCAGCGACACGGCAGGGTTATTCCCGGAGACGGCATTTGCCGCCGATCATGTGGTCGCTGTGATTTGCTGTTGGTAACAATGTCGTGTTTAAGTTCAGCCCTGTTCCACGGCCCCCGGTGGCGGTCTTTCGCATGGTTGCCTGTGACAGCCACCTCTCCTGAGCCCCTCCTGTCCCCTCTCTCCTCCCCGGCCCCTCTGGCCCCTCTCTGTCCCCTCTGCCCTCCTGAGCGTGCCCTCTGCACCCCTGCCCCTCCCTCCCCACTGCCCTCCTGAGCGCGCCCCCTGCACCCCTGCCCCTCCCTCCCCTCTGCCCTCTGAGCGCGGCCCCTGCACCCCTGCCCCTCCCTCCCCTCTGCCCTCCTGAGCGCGCCCCCTGCACCCCTGTCCCTCTCTCCCCTCTGCCCTCCTGAGTGCGCCCTCTCTCCCCTGTGCCCTGCGCAGGTCTGGATAGATGCCGCCACCCAGGTGTGCTTCTCGCTGGGCGTCGGCTTCGGGGTGCTGATCGCCTTCTCCAGCTACAATAAGTTCACCAACAACTGCTACAGGTGAGACCCGAGCGCCTGGCCCTGCCCCAGAGCCTTCCAGCTCCCAGCTTTGGAGAGAACGTGTCCCCACACGAAGGGAGGGAGTTTGCTGTTTGCAGAGCCTCTGAGCCAGAATGGCTTTTTAAGTGGGAACTAAAAGGCAGAAGTTACAGGCAAAATGTCGATTTTCCCTGTAAAGGAGGTACAGAGAACACACGAAGTGGCTCTTCACGCCCCCGGGAGGAAGCCCCTCCCACCCCCCCCCCAGGATCCCCCCCCCCCCCCCCCCGCTGCCCCTCCCCCCCAGTGCCCAGGCTCAGGCCCCCCCCGAGACCCCCCCCCCCCCACGACGAAGCGCCCACGTGTCTTCCCACCGGTCCCGCACCGAGGGAGCGGAGGCCCCAGACCCGGTGCAGGGCACCCGGGGAAGGCCCGGTGAGCTGCAGCCACATGCTGGACCCCAAATGGTTGCAGAAACCAAAGCAGGTTCATCTGGGACCTGCTTTCTTTGATCCTTATGGGGTCGTGTTTGTTTTCTTCGCGTCGTGGGGACAAAGACTGCAGTGAAAATACAGTGTGCACGGCCAAGTGGCCACACACGAGGGAGGACAGCCTCTGCCCAAGCCCACCTGGTCCTCACCCGGGTCCGGGCACCATGCAGCCGCCCCTCCTCCACTCTGGCGCCCGATGGGCTGCCCCTGCCCTGCTGTCCTCCAGCCCTCTCAGTCCCCAGCCTTCAGAGCGGGGCCCCCGGGCCGGCGGTACGGGCACCCCCACACTGGGAACCAACAGAAGTACAGCATCTGGGCCCCACCAGACCCTCCCCCTCAGAACCTGCATTTTACCAAGATCCCCCCGAGGCATCTAGGAGCCCTGCCAGACATGGCTGGGGACACCCTGGGCTGTCCGTTCTGCACCCCCGGAGTCCCAGCATTGAAGGCGGGCACCGTCTCACCTTCGGTGCCGGGACACGGACGGTTGGTCACCCCGGGGCCCGGCCGGGGCTGCAGCCTGGACACACCCGGAGCCTAGAGCTGCTCGGCCAAGGGTCCCGCCACCGCGAGCACCAGGCCGTCTGCGGTACAGCCCGTGGAGAGGCTGGCAGGGTCCCTCAGGGAAAGCGCCCCTCCAAAGCCACCTGCCCCAGACGCGGTACGTTAAGAACAATGGCAGGAGATTGTCGCTGCGGCAGCACGTGGCGGGGCTGTCTCGTCCCCCAGAGACGCGGTCATCACCACTTCGGTCAATTCCCTGACGAGCTTCTCCTCCGGCTTCGTGGTCTTCTCCTTCCTGGGGTACATGGCCCAGAAGCACAGCGTGCCCATCGGAGACGTGGCCAAGGACGGTGAGTCCCCCTGGGCAGGCCCGGGCGCCCCCAGCTCTGCCTGCTCCACGGCCCTGGCCACCCCACCCGGTCCTCCCAGCGTTTACCTCGCGCAGTGGGAGGGAGAGCCGGGGCCTCAAGTGCAGCTCACGGGAGTGTCACGTGTTCCAGAGCGGAGAACCCACTGTACTCGGTGAAGCGACGCTCCCGCCGCCCCGCTCCCTCCCCGCTGCCCACGAGCTCCCGCCAGAGGCCTCAGAGCTGCAGCACCAGGCTGTACCGCCCAGTCCCTGGGGTGGGACCTGGCACACAGCTCCCCCCTGGACCTCGTTTGCACTTCGGCGGGGGGCCCTGCAGCTCGGGGTGGGGTCCCTGAGCTCCTCCAAGCCACACAGACGGCAGGGCTGGAGAGAAGCCGGGTGGCTTGGGACAGATCTGGAAGGGATGCGCATAATGGCCGGAGAGATCCTGAAGTCTCAGACACACAGGGCAATGGAGACGCATGTTCCCAGCCCACGCCCCCAGCCGACCCGCAGACAGCAGGTGTGTGAGTGCAGAAGTGGCCACAGGGGGGTGACACGGGGAGCAGGACGCGTGCCCGCAGGCCGGGCTCAGGTGTGGGGTGCGGACGGGGCCCCCTGGGCATTTGTGGGGGCTGCCCGGTCCTGGCACACGGGTGCAAAGTCCCGGCATTGATTGGGTCGGTGCGGGACTCCAGGGGCTCCTGAGATCACGACAACCCCTCGCCTGCCCAGGACTGCCTGGCGGGTCAGCGAGGAGGACTCTACCCCTGCGCCTCTGTCCTGACCCCTCGCTCCCTCTGGGAAGGCACCTCTCCTCCTGGGGGCTGCTCCTCAGGCTCGGGAAAGCCCTGAGTCTCACTGACTCATTTCCTCCTGGGTCTTTTCACTCGAGTCAGGGGCAGGGCAGCTGCTCAGGGAGGGGAGGAGGGGAGCAGAGGGCCGCCCCGCCTGTGCCCGCCGCTGGCAGCCATCACCCCGTCTGGTCCTTGCGGCGCTGAGGCCTCAGACTGCCTCCGTGAAAGTAAGAGGCGGAGGTCCGGCCTTCCGGGACTGGCAGGGAGGTCAGGGGCTGGGCGTGTGCTTCCTAAGTCCACACTCTTTCCTCCAGGAAAAAAATCCAATAAAGGCAGGAGAAAGGGAACATACTGCAAATAAATACAGAGCGGTGAAATTTACTCACTGCTGCATTTATGCATTTCTCCTGCTTTTGCCCTTTTTTATGGGAAATAGTAATCGCTTACAGAACCCCCATTAACCCCTGAGCGCAGAGTGAATGTCTTCTATGCGTTTCCATGGCCAGCAAAGTAAATGTCATTTAGCTCTAATTCTCGAGAAAACAGGGTGAAATGTTAACTGAGGTTCAGAACTGAAAGGCAGAGATACCGACACCACGTTCAGTCGGGCTGACCGCCATCTTTCTGGGTCCAAGGCTTAAGGCATTTGGACTTCAGAGCATCTCTAATGAGCCGCCCCTCACCCCCATGCTGGGGACTGTGCCCCTTCCATGGGAACAGGAAATGCAGGGAAGCCCAGGTCTGAGCACGGGGTCCCACGCGGACCCTGGGACACCCTGGCTGTGGCCGCTCTTCCATTTTCCACCAAGATCCCTCAGTGCCCCAATCCCGTCAGCTGGGGCCCGCCACGGCCCTGCTGGAGACTGAAGGAAGATTCGGGAAGCTGTAAGTTATGTCCTTACACGCACAGGTGCAGCAGGTGTGCTAGTGCCCGTGAAAATAGTGAATTACCAGTTTCTCGTGGGAATATTTTTACTTTGGGATCATTTGAGACCACACCGCACTGAGTCTGGTTGAGTGCCGCACGGCTCCCATCCCTGCCTCCCTGCCGGCTCGGAGCCCACGGCCTCCACACCCACCCAGGCCGCACCCACCGGGTAAGAGGGCGGGAGTGTGTGTGTCCTGCACCCAAAGCCCCCTGCCGGGGATGTCCCAGAAGGGGATGATCCCCAGGGCTCACATGTGAGCAGAAACCTGCCCCTTCAAAGCATTCGCTGAGCTGGTATTTTCTATATTCATTATGTGGTTTTCAAAGATCAGACACAGGGCGATTCGTTGACACAGAAAACCGTTGACGTGATGTTACGGGTGCCATAGCGTGAGCGTGTTCGTGTGTGAGCGTGCGTGTGTGTACGCACATGCATGAGCGTGTGCAAGCTTTTACGTGTGTGGGCACATGTGTGTGGGCACGGGCATGAGTGTGTGAGCATTTTGCGTGGGCACACCCGTGTGAGCACACGTGTATGAAAACGTGCATTTGCGTTGGGGCACGAGTGTGTGTGTGGGTGCGTGTGTCTCCAACGTGCAAGGGAAAGCCGACCCGGAGGTGTCCCTGTGGTTGTCAGGGCCACCGGGCAGGTTGCCGGAGCCCCTCCCGCCCTGTCCCGTGTCGGTTCTGCCCCCATTTCCTCTGCAGCCCCCGCACCTGGCCCACCGAGGGACTGGAGGAACGTGGCGCGGGCCCCCGGGCTGATTTCGGGTTTCCATTTGCCGGAGTCCTGGGCCAGGCGCCCACCGAGTCCTCAGGAGAGAGGGCTCTTCCGGGAGAACGGGGAAGAAGGCGACGGGAAGGACCCTGCCCCCTCCCCGGGCCGGGGAGGCAGGAGGCTGCGAGCCAGTAGCGAGTGAAGGGTCTGCTTTCAGGGCCCGGGCTGATCTTCATCATCTACCCCGAGGCGCTGGCCACGCTCCCGCTGTCTTCGGCCTGGGCCGTGGTTTTCTTCATCATGCTGCTCACCCTGGGGATCGACAGCGCCGTGAGTGACCCCCCCCCCCACCTCGTGCACCAGAGGGGCCCTGCCCGTCACAGCCGGGTGCCCTCGAGGCCCCCCCACAGAGTCTCTGTGCTCACCCCCAGCCCCTGCCTGGCGGGAGGGAGGGACCCCACGACCGCTGGAGACCCTTCCGGAGGCGGGGGGGCTGGGCCAACTCCCCCTTCTTCCGCTCGGGGCCACCAGCCCCGCCCTGTGCCTGAGTCCCACAGACCCTAAGTGCACCCGTGCGGGGCCAGCGGCAGGGGCAGCACAGGGAATGGGGTGAGGACCACCCAGAGCCGGGGCCGGCCCCTCCTACTCACCGCTTTCCGGGACCCCTGAGCCCCCCGGGGGGGTGGACGCACCTGCAGGGCAGGGCAGCAATGGCGCCACAGCCCGGCCCCGGCCCACCGAGTATCTTGCCCGTGGCCCCGTGCGTGTGCGCGCGTGTGGGCGTGGGTGAGTGCGTGTGCGTGTGCGCTAGGGAGGCAGCACGTGGGCCTACAGGACTCCCTCGGGCTCCTCTGTCCCCAGTGCCTGCTCGGGACCAACAGCTGAGACCTCGGGGTCCCCATGGCTTCCTGGAAGGTGCAGAGAACCACGAATCCCTCCCTGTGTGTGGGTCACGGACCCTCGTCCTGGGCCCCGTGTCCCAGCCATCTGGTCAATGCCCGCTGGGTGACCACGGCCCCGGGCCCCACAGCTGGTGGGGATGAATCCCATGAACAGCACCTCCCGGAGGAAGTGGTTTCGACAGAGTAGGGCAAAGAGGGCCACCAAGTAGGAGGACGCTTGGAGGACGCCCCTTCGCGATGGCACACGGAGTCGGGGAGGTTGTCCCAGTGAGCACGGGGCCCGTGGCCACGCCAGGTCTCTCCAGGAACCAAACAGGCCGTGCTGTGGGGAGACGTCTGTTTAGAGTAGGCGGGCGGGGCTGAGGTTTCGTGGCGGTGCCACGGGTGGTGTGCTGTGAGTGCGTGGCCCACGTTGGCCACTCGGGGGTCACCGCGGGGGACGGCGTCCGCCCCCGGGTCCGCGTTCCAGTGGCCGAGGGCACTCGCACCCCGGATGCCGTGCGGCCCCCGCTTGTGTGCACACCCCGGGTGTGGGTTCGGTGGGCTTTGCATAGACCGAGGCCCGCCCGCAGTGCCGCACCCCTGCTGTTGCTGCAGATGGGCGGCATGGAGTCGGTGATCACCGGGCTCACCGACGAGTTCCAGCTGCTGCACCGGCACCGGGAGCTCTTCACCCTCTCCATCGTCCTGGCGACCTTCTTCCTCTCCCTCTTCTGCGTCACCAACGTAAGTACCGGCTGGCACTTGGCCTGACCATTCTCATTATTAGCCCTTGGGGCCGGACAGGGGGCTGGTGCCACCAGGCCAGACAGAACTGCGTGTCCGAGAGCCTCCCCCCAGACAAGCCGTGACTTGTAATGACGCGGGTAGTGTGGTCATACTCGGGGTAGTTGTGGTCACACGTGGGGTAGCCGCGGTCACATGTGAGTAGCCGCGGTCACACGTGGGGTAACCCTGGGGCATGTGAAACAGCCTCAGGTTACTGCAGCTCCCGGACGCCCCCCCCCCCCCCCCCCCGCCGCCACCCGCCGGGAAAATGCCTGTGGCTGAGTACCTGCCTGTTGGATCTGTGGGGTTGGGGGCTTGGGAGAGGCCTGTCCGTGAGGACGGGGGCTCCCTTCCCACGGAGGCCCTACTGTGTTTGGCATTTGGTTGCTTTTCATCTCTGCACCCAGAGCCCCAGGAGGGGAGGGGAGGGGAGGGGAGGGGTTAGAGGAGGGGAAGGGAGGGGGAGGGGCGGGGCGGTCCTTCCGGTCTCTGCACGGAAGGCACATCCCCGAGAAGCTGCGTGTGGACTGGTTTTCAGTGCCTGCAGCCGGCCTGTGTGGGGAGTAAGAACGTCTATAGGCCGAATCCACAGGCCAGGTGTACGTTTCGGAAAAAGCGTTTCTGTGAGCGAGGGTTCCGTGGGCGGGGCGGGGCGTGCCTCGCCAGACACCGCGAGCTGAGCGGGCTCTCCCCCTCTTGCAGGGCGGCATCTACGTGTTCACGCTGCTGGACCACTTCGCGGCCGGCACGTCCATCCTCTTTGGAGTGCTCATCGAGGCCATCGGGGTGGCCTGGTTCTACGGTAAGGACGGAGCCTCCGCCGGGGCTGGCTCTGTCCCTGTGCTGCCTCCTTTCCCACAAAGCCGCCTCGGAAAGGGGTGCGTGTGGACTCCCGGAAGCTGAGCGTCGTGGTTCCCATAGCGTCACCGAGGACGGGAGGCTGGGGAACCGTCCGCCGGGCGGGGTCGATGAGGACGGTTCGCCTGGATGGCGCGCACGTGCTTGCCGTGGTCAGAAGCTTTCAGTGTGGCCGCCTGATCGTGCCGTGCAGACGTCCTAGCTGGCCGCTGGCAGAGGAGGGCTTGTGGTGACTTGGGGACGCTAACGGCCGGTGGAGGTGAGGCGACCCACAGAGAAACAGGCCCATTCCTTCCTGGGGAGCCTGACCAGCGACGCAGTTCACCGAGGTGGGAGGTGATCGGAGGCTTCCAAAGTGCCACCGCCGCTCTCGTACCCGGCGTCCCCGCCGACCTGGGTGGCAGACCTCCCCGAGTCAGCCGCTGCCTCCTGAGTCCCAACTACGAGCCCCTTGTGGTTGGGAGCCGCTGCGGGGCAGGCTGCCCCCAGACCCCTCCCGGGCTGCCGAGCTGTGTCCCAGGGCGCCCAGGTGTAGTCGTGACAGCCACGGGCACCCGAGCTGGAGAAGGCCCTACCCTTCCCTGTCCCGGACGGTGGGGCCGTGGCGCTGGCCCCACCCACCTGGCCGGGCTTCTGAGGGAGTTAGCAGAGAAAGTTCCGTGCAGCAGGCGCACCTGTCCGTGACCCTGTGCGACTGAGTTAAAGGTCTGTGGTGCCACAGCAGGGCGGCTTGTGCAGGAGCCCCAGGGCCCCTCGAGGGGCACATCTCTGCCTCAGAGCCACGGACGCTTTGGCCTGAGGAGACACGTGGGCTTTGAGAGCCTTCCTGACAAGTAGCTCCTATTCCAAGAACGTTTTTCCTATTCTCTTTTCTACAGAAAAGGGAAACCTCGAACTCTGTGCTTTCATCAGCACCTGGAGTCAATGCTTTATCACTTTAAGCGGCGCTCTCTCCCCCACCCCCCAATTGAGCCTCGCAGTGGAAGAGAAAGCGCCTGAAACCCACCTCCGGTCACGAGCTCAGTGCTGGTGGAGGTGCGAGGGGCGCCGGGGACCGCCAGCTCCCCAGGCCTCAGGAGACGGAGTCCGCGTGGTTTCTCCAAACGGCAACTCACGTCCCCCGATCTAAGCGCACAGCCTGTGTTGCTTGTGTGGCTGCGTCGGTGTGCGGGGCTCTCTGCACCAAGCATCCCGAGCCGACGACCAGGTGCCAGGAGGGGCCGCGGGGCCAGCCTTGGCTCTGCCCGTCCCCGTTCCCCTGGTCCGTCCCCGCGTCTGGGGTTCTGATGATGGGGTTGGCGTGTGCGGAGGGAATTCCGAATGGAGGTGTCTTCTCGTGACACCCCACGAGACTCAGAGCAGCTGTGGTCGTAGGAGCAGAGGCCAGACTCAGGGAGGGAGAGGTCACTGTTGAGGTCTAGAGAAAGTGCCAGTTCGTTAGGCTTCCAGCAACAGCTTTCCTTAAAAGATAGTGATTGTGGACGTAGGCTGGCACACCATCCAGCCTCGAAAGGAAGGACATCGTGACGCCCGCTGGGGGGCGCCATGCTGAGCGAGACAAGCCAGGTCAGAACGGGCGGGGGAGGGGAGTCAGCACTTCATGGGGTCAGAGCTTCAGTGTGTGTGTGGGGGAGGGGGTGAGGTTCTGGATACGACAGTGGTGACGGCTGCACAGCAGTGTTGAGTTAATGCCTCTGAACTCAACGCTTAAAAATGATTAAAACAGTCAATTTTACGTCATGTATCTTACCACAGTTTTTTAAAGGGAAAAAGGAGCAGTTGAGGCAGAAAGGCAGGGACAGCGTTGGGGCCTCACACGTGTCCCTCGGTGATCATGATGGTAGAGGAGCCAACGTCACCCGTGTCACAACAGTGAACGTGCATGGGGACCTTGGCCAGCAAGACCAGTGGGCGGTGTCGAGGGGGTGGGGTGGGGTGGGGAGGGGAGCACCCCGGCACAGGCCCAGGGGGGTGGGAAGCACCCCAGCACAGGCCCAGGGGGTGGGGTGGGGAGCACCCCAGCACAGGTCCGGGGAGGGGGGTGGGGAGGGGAGCACCCCAGCACAGGCAT
>NW_026057577.1:151630887-151658758 GCF_023721935.1 Panthera uncia
AGCACCCCAGCACAGGCCCAGGGGGTGAGGGGTGGGGGGGAGCACCCCAGCACAGGCCCAGGGGGGAGGGGCGGGGGGAGCACCCCAGCACAGGCCCAGGGGGGAAGGGGCGGGGAGGGGAGCACCCCAGCAGAGGGGCGGGGGGTGTGTCCTGACCAGCCTGCTTGGCTCCCTCCGGCCCAGGCGTGCGGCAGTTCAGCGACGACATCCAGCAGATGACCGGGCGGCGGCCCAGCCTGTACTGGAGGCTGTGCTGGAAGTTCGTGAGCCCCTGCTTCCTCCTGGTAAGCGCCCCGCGTGCGCACACGGCTCGGTCCGGGTCTCTCCGGGGCCGCACACGCCTGGGCTTTCCCCGATGATGGGAGGCCGGGGTGGGGCCTGCACGCTGGCCTTAGCCAGAAGGGCGGCCTGGCCCCGAAAATCCTCTGTGGCCTCCTGACGGCATCCCCGCTCCCCCTCCGGCCGCACTGAGAAGCCTCAGCACCGGGTCCCCGTGCATCTCACCTCTGCCGCGGGGGCGAGGCCAGAGAGGCCGGTGAATCTGCACCTCGGGGGTGGGGTGCGGCACAGGGGCTCTAATGCCGAGGACGGGAGTGACTCGGGCTCTGTCGCGAGCGCCCCCCTCGGGACTCTCCCCGGGCACCACTGGCACGTCTGGGAGCTGCCTGGCTTGTGTCATCAGGCCCGGGGCCGCCTGTTTGATTAGCACAGGGCCACACGGGTTCAGCAGGGATCGTCCCCGGCTGCTTCCTCAACAGCAGAGCAGAGCAGTCGCGGACCGAGGCCCGGTGGCCCAGAGCGCCTGGACAGGTGACCCCAGGAGGCCGTTCGAGGGAGGTCTAGGTCTGAGCTGCTCACCGGGACGAGCATCCTGACCCCTTGGCCCTCCGCCCGGCCCGGCGGTCCCCGGCTGCGTGTCTGCAGCTGCTGGCGGTTCAGACGCGCCATCCTGGGCCAGCCTGTGGCTAGTGAGAGACGGAGACAGAGAGAGACGGAGACAGAGAGACAGAGACAGAGAGACTAAGCCAGAGCCAGAGCCGGAGAGGCAGGGAGACGGGAGGAAGCGGGAGCCCGGTCGCCAGCACGGACAGGGTTTCTCCCCGAGCTGCACCCAGACACCCCGAAGCCGCCGACGGCCCGGGCCAGCGCCTGCCTCCAGACCCTCGCGGCGGCGCTCCGAGAGCTGAGGTGGCCGGGGCGCGGTGCGCGGGGGGGTGGGGGGGGGGTCTCCTGGACACGGTGACACGGACGGCGTGCGCCAGGCACGGCCACCAGGGGTGAGGGGGCGCGCAACCCCCACCCCACCCCCCCCTCGCGGAGCGGCACGTGAGCGCCCCCACCCTCTGAGGGGCGCGGTCTGCGGCGCCCGGACCCCAGAGCCGCCTTGCCCGGGAGACCCTCCCCGTGAAACCCTCGCTCCCGGGCCACCTGGTCTGCCAGCCGAGAGCCGCAGCCTGAGCTCTGCCCTCACTTTTAGTTTGTGGTCGTGGTGAGCGTCGTGACCTTCAGGCCCCCGCACTACGGAGCCTACGCCTTCCCCAAGTGGGCCAATGCCCTGGGCTGGGCCATCGCCTCGTCCTCCATGTGTATGGTGCCCGTCTACGCGGCCTACAAGCTCTGCAGTCTGCCCGGCTCCCTGCGGGAGGTGCGTGTCCACACGGGCCCCACCCTGTCCCGCCCCGCCCCCGCCGGGAGACCACCCAGCCCTGTGGGCGTCCACCCCCCCCACCCCCCACCTCCAGCCCTGCTCCTGCTTGTGCACCCCCACGACTTCTGACCTCCAGGAGGCGTGGAAGGGGCGGGGCCACAATGGAGAAGGCAGGTGCAGGAGGAATCGCGGCTGTCTATGTGCGTGTCCGTGGGTGCGCGTGTCTCACGTGCCCTCCCGTGCACACACGTGTGTGTACCTGTCTGTGCACACTCGTGCTCCACAGAGCCTGGTGAAGGTGGGAAGGCAGCGGTCAGGGCCTGGGGCTGGAATCGGCGCCCAGTCTGTGTGGTGGGGGTTGCCCTGGGGTCCCCCCATCACACACACGCTCCTCCACCTGTAAAGGAGGGGGCGGGGGACCAGCCACCACTTTATCTCCTGGCCCGGGATTCCTGGAAGCAACAAAGGACCCAGGCCTCCTTGGAAGGAACAGCCCGAAAGGTCGCTCCGAGGCCGCTCTGTGCCTGCGTCCCACACACTTTCCTGGGGAGAGCGGGCAGCCGAGCCCCGTTGCTGCGCCCTGGCCAGTCCGGGGACCCTGCTGGGGCCACACGGCTCCCCCACAGGCTGGAATGAGCAGGCCCGGCCAGTCGGGCCGGGTCTGGGGCAGGCACGGCCCCAGGTCCCTGGGATTCCCCGGAGCCTCTTGGGAGGGAGGGACAGAGGGAGCCCCAGGGTCACCGGAGCCCCAGGCAAAGCAGGCTGGCATGACGCAGGGGGACCCCTCACTGCCTGCGGGGCCCAGCCTGGGGCCCTCTCTCAGCCTGGAGCAGGCAGGGCTGCAGCTCCAGGGGCCAGACTCCGAACACAAACCACATAACATCTCAGTAGGTGAGGCAGGTGGGCTGTGGCGGCCATGGAAGGTCCCCGGCCCAGAGACTCCCAGGGGGAGGGTGTGCCATTCACTCACCCGGAACCCACGGCCAGCTTGGTGTCGAGACAGAAACCTGCCCTTTCACACGGGCTGGACTCTGCTCCAGGGTCTGGGGAGGCCAGGCCGTCAGCCCCAGCCTCACGGCGTGTCCAAGGGGCCTGTGCACTTCACCGAGCGCACGCCTGTGCCCACGCCTCCCCTTCCCTTCTAGAAACTGGCGTACGCCATCACACCCGAGCAGGAGCGCGAGCTGGTGGACAGCGGGGAGGTGCGCCAGTTCAGGGTGAGTGCCCCCCCTCCGTCTCGGGCCTCCCTGAGCCACGAGGCCACGTTCATTCCCTGAGCAAACACTGGGAGTGGGCCGTGCGGTGCCGGGCCTGCCCCCCGAGCACCCCTGTACCGGGCGGGGCGGCAAGGGGGCAGAAAGAGGGAGCAGAGGGGTCGCACGTGGGGCGCGGGCCCCGGGAGGGAGCCTCCCGCGTGAGGGAGGGGGCTGCCCCACCAGGGACCAGGGAGGGAGACGGTCTGAAACAGCTCAGAGCCTTGCCCGCCCTTGCCCTTGGGGGGCAGGAGGCCAGAGACCGGGAGGTCTGGAGCCTGACCTGAGGGGGTCACTCAGGCTGCTTCGGGTTGTGGGGGGGGCTGCAGAGAGGCAGGAGGGCGCCCGGGGTGGGAGGAGCCGGGTCCCACGGGGCCCGCGGCAGAACTGGGTCTGTCCCGTCCTTGGATTTCTTCCATTTAACTTTGGCGAGTTTCTCAAGTGAGACCCTGGGCCCTCCATCTCCAAGCCCTCTTCCCTAACAAAGCCCTCCACCACGTTTAACCTGGTGTTTTCCCGATCACTTAGTGCTAAGGGTATTTTAATTTTCATTGTGACTCCTCCACCCCGCGAGGTGCCTTCAAGTCCCCAGATGTGCAGGGATGTCTCCTTGATCTGCCTGCGGTCCGTGTGTGAAGCAGTCGCATTTCGCTCAGACGTCTGCGACCCTGTTCCTGGAAGCGAGTGCGGGCCTGTGTGCGGCTGAGCCCCTGACCCTTGGCAGACGCTAGCGCATCCTGAGATGAACGTGCCCTCTAGCCGCTGACGCGCTCCCCCTTCCGTCCGCCCCGCTAGGCTGTGGTCGCTGCGGTCCGTCTTGGACCCGCTCTGCCTTCGCCTTCGGCTTGGCTCGCCCAGAGCACTGGGAAACACTAGAATATGCCACCTGGGGAGCGTACCTGTCCACGTTCCCCCTGTAGCTCCAACAGATTTTTGCTTTATATCCTAAGGCTGCTTCTGAGGTAAAGACACATTTAGGACGGCCACATCTCCCCCGGGACTTCACACGTCTTCTCTCCCTTGTGGTGCTTTTGCTGCTAAAGTTCTCGGGGGCTGAGATGAGTGTAGCTGCACCAGGTTTCTCCTGAGTCTCCCAGAAATATCTTGTGTAATCCTTTAAAATTTTTTTAATGTTTATTTTTGAGAGAGAGAGAGAGAGAGAGCACAAGCAGGGAGGTGCAGAGAGAGAGAAGGAGGCACAGAATGTGAAGCAGGCTCCAGGCTCCGAGCTGTCAGCACAGAGCCCGATGTGGGGCTCGAACCCGCGAACCGTGAGATCGTGACCTGAGCCACCCAGGCGCCCCTCTTGTGTAATCTTTTAACTTTCAACTTTGCGATCGTCTCAAAATGTAGGCCTCTTTTGCAAACCTGGGGTACACCTGGAATTTTTTGCTCTGACAGAGAGGTTTGTCCATTTACATTTGTTGTGATTATTAATGTATTTAGGCTTGATTCCATGATCTTTTTAACTCTTTGCTGCATTTTTAATGTTTCTTTTTTCCTTTATTACCTTTTTATGGATCGCTTTTTGGAGGATTTGCTCTTTTTCACCTTTTTCCCCTTTTTTCTGTTTGGAACTTACATACTCATATACTTTACTTACATAATTACACTTTATTCCTTTAATAGTTACTTTTGAAATCATACATACGTATCTCACTTTAAATATATAAAGTACCCCCATCCTTAATATTACAAGGACTTATTATGTGATTAGCGTCCGATTTCTGTCTTTTTTTTAACCCACAGATTAGACAGTTATTATCACAATTATTGCTGTGTTGTATGGAAATGCTCTCTTGGGTTTACGTGCATGTTGGCTGTTTATTTTTCCTCCCGACGTTTTGGCATATGCATCGCCCCTCTGAGGATCGTTTTCTTGCTTGAAGAAACAATCCTTCAGACTTGCCTTTAAGGAGGGCTCCCGACAAGCTTCCCGACTCTCGTGTGTCTGTGAACTTGATTCTGCCCTTACTCAGGAGACCGCTTCCGTGCGCACACAGTTCTCGGTGGACAGCTGCCGCCTTCTGGCATTTTGAGGCTGCGCTCGGCGGCTCCCTTTGCACAAGACATCGTGCGTGTCCGGGGTCGGTGGACCGGTGGGTGTTGCCGGTTCTGGGAACTTTGCAGCCCACACCTTCCACCCTTGCCCGTTGCCTCTGTTCCCCTCGGGGCTCCGGTTGTGACACTCGCCCGGTCCTCCGGGTCTCGGCTCCCTCAGAAGTTCCGTAAACTCTGCGACGCAGGCACGAGGACGTACAGCGCCCTCTTCTCGTTCGTGCACACACAGCTCCTCCTGTTAGATTTATTTGTCTAAGTAACAAGGCCCCGCGAACTGCCACACAGACGCCGCGCTGAGAAACGCGTGCACCTGCCCCGCCCCTCCCCCCACCCCTGAAGCGAACATGGTCCCCACCACTTTGGTCTCTCGCTTGACCTCTGCACCGTGTGGTCCCCGCACATCGATAGATACTTCCGTGTCCCTGAAAAGCGGACTGGTCCGAAGTGGGGCGTCCCCGTGGAGCTCTAGGGCTCCAGCCCCTTCCACCTGCCTGCCCTACACGGCCCTGCTCTGGCCCCCGGGGACCCCGGCGGGCAGTGTGTGTCCCGGCCAGGACTGCGGACGCGCCCTGCGGGTCCCCCTGCCCCACCCGCGGGAGACTCCGCGTCTTCCCGCCCCTGGTGCGGCCGCGTCAGGAACGAGCCTGCATGTTCTCGTCTCGAAGCGTTTAAAACCTACGGTTCTTGCCATTTAGCGATCGAACGGCTTGTGCTCAAAAATAGGCCGAAGTAACAGCTGCATAATAGCAGGTGGTGACATTTGCAGAGGACTAAATACCACTCTTGTCGGTCTTGGCCTCCCGGAGCGGAAAGTGGGGCCTGCCCCCGACTCCTCCGGGGCCGAGCAGACACAACGGAAGCGCAGGGCGCGGCCGTCCACGGGGACGGGGATCAGAGGCGGCCCCGGGGCGCCCGGGGCATCGCCGGTCGGCCAGCCGGCGTTGTCCGCCCGGCGGCTGGCGTGACACACGCCCCGGGGGCCCCGCCCCGGCCCCCCCACCGCAGCCCTGCTCTCCGGCCGCTCCTCGCCAACGGGTTTGTTTACCTGTCTCTCTGAGGCTCGGCGTGTAAGTATTCACGTGTGGTTTATGCACGTATATTTACATTACGTGGAAGGCTGTTCACGCGAGGCGTGTTCCTAGAAGCTTACCCTGGGCGTCCGGCCCGTGGCGCCCCAGGCCAGCGTGCCCGGCTGGGCGTGCTGCGTGGCGGCCGGGCGCTCTGCTGGCAGGTCTCTCGGCCCGAGCGGGGCCCGCAGCCCAGGAGCCGCCTTTACCCAAGTGGCTCCCCGCTCTGCTCCTGAAGAGGCCGTTTCCTTTCTAGCTGCGCCACTGGCTCCTGGTGTAGAGGACGCAGAGGCCGGGGGGCCCCGCCGCGGGAAGCCGGGCTTCGGGAGAGACGGCTGCTCGGAGGGTCCCCCTTCTGCATTCCCGGGACCGCACCACGCAGAGGCTCAGCCCTGACCCCCTGCGCCCCTTCCTTGCCGCCAGGACGGGACTGGCCGTCCGTGCTGTGTCGCTGTGATCACTTGCCGTAGATCTGTGCCGTCCCCGCAGGTAGAAGACGTCCGTCCGTCCGTCCGCGTTCCGTGTGTGCCCCGCCAGCTCCCCTCCCCGGCCGCCCTGCAGCGCGGGTCCTGCTGTCGCCCGTGTGTTGAGGAGAAAAGTGGTAATTGTGGATGCCAAGAGCCCAGTGCTTGTAACTTCCTGGGTGTTCCGTTTGGGCTCAAATTAAGAAAGCCCGTTGTCATATTTCACCTCATTGTGCAGAAGGCACAGCAGGGAAACCGCACAAGGCAACAAACTGGGGGCCACCACATGTCTCCACGCCACCCACCCAGTCGCTCACGGCCCCCCAAGGGCCCTGGCGTGTGCAGCGCAGATGCTCTGTATTTCCTTCTAGCCAAGAGAAATAAAACTCCGGGGGGTCCGAGTGAACCCCAGTCAGCCGTGGCCACCTCACGTGGACCCCCGGCCGTGGGAGAAGGCGTGCTCCTCACGCGTGGAGCGCGTGTCCACCTGGTGGGCCCTGACCACACAGCGTGCCCGTGGCAGGCGGCCTGGAGACCTGGGCCCTGGAGTGGAAGCCCCCCGGGACTTGATTTCTCGCAGGCACACGTCGCATCAGTAACAACACCGTTTACGTTAGGGAATGGCTGTTTTAAATCCTTTTTCCCTGTGAATCAAAGCCAGTTCTCAGAACGCAGGGTTGGTTTCTGAACATCTGCTTGCCAACGTTCCAGTTGTCGGTTAAGGAATATCAGCCACGCCGGTGCAGACTGCGGCCCGCGTCGCCTGGAGGGAAGCAGCTGCAGAAGTCAGAACCCTGCCGCGTGGTGGCCCAGCGAGGGGACCCTGGTGCCCGGGGCCGAGGAGCTCCCCGCGCAGGGAAACCAGCTCGTGGACTGTCGGGGGTCGTGGCCAACAGGAACCGGGTCTACCTCCTTCTGAGGAGCTGAGTACTCTGCATAGATAACGGGTGTCGCATCTGTCTGTCTGTGTCCGTGGTCGGCATCTTGTGTGACGCATCACCAACAATAAATCCATGTGGGAAAAATCACCGTAGCTCTGTGGCTACCTTTTCTTGGCTGGAGCTGTGGCCTCACCCACCTGGTGCCCGAGGCTCTCACTCCTGACTCGGTTCTTCTAACCCAGCTCCTCCCTCACCCACAGGGAGCACAGCTGGGCCTCTGGGGAGCAGGCCTTAACCCGAGCCCCCCGCCCACACCTACAGGTGTCCCCGGTGCCCACTGGCTCAGCCCCACCCTGGCCTGACTCTCCGGAGCCCTCATGCGCTCGTCCGCTCCCCTGCAGGCTCCACACCTGTCCAGACTCCAGCCCTGCGGTCAGACCACCACACCCCCAACCCAAGCCCTTCTTCTGGGGACAGGACACCAGAGTCCTGTGTGGCTCCCTGCCCTTGGTCCCTGAGAATCTCTCGTCCAGTCTGTGGCCAGAGGGGTCCCTCTAGACGCCAGTCAGCTCTGCCCCTCAGCTGGGCCCTCCCGCCAGGCTGTGACCCACCTCCCAGGACACCGGTCACTCCTACAAGGCCCCCAGCCCTGCCCCCGGCCGGCGGATCCCGCAGGCACACCCACATCAGGGCCCTCCTGCCCCCACCCATGTGACCATGCTTGCCCCAGATCGCCCTCCCCAAAGAACACCTGGCTTCCTTCAGGGGCCGTGGGACACGCACAGAGAGTCTTCCTGCCAGTTCCCCGGCCCCAGCCACGTGCTGCTGACCCAGGCCTCGACCATCCGGAGCTTCCTGCGCTGCTTCCCCGGGGTCCTGTCTGCTGCTTGGCTGCAGCCCACCTTCCCGGGCCCCCAGGTGTCTCCACCTCTGCCGGCCTCTGGAGGTCGAGGGTGAAGACGAGCCATCACAACGGGCCCCGGTGGGACAGAAGACCTGCCCCAAGGGGATGACGAGCCACGTGGGCCCTAGCGTGGTTATGCTAGGTCACCAAGGTGCCTCGGGAGCCGGCAAGGTCCACTCTGACTCAGTGTCCGTGGCCTCCGGCAGCTCAGGCAGGACCCTGGCCTGTTCCGTTCCTGCTGTACCCTCCCCAGGGTGCCGGTGGCCACGGTCCCCCACGGGGAGGCCTCTGGGCGTCACATACCTGGGAGAGCGGTGGGGCCAGAGGTCTTGGGGTGGGAAGGACGTCCGAAACTCCTGGAGGCCAGGTTGTCTACGTCCCTGGACACACAGGGACACGCGCGTACACACGCTGTGCGTGCTGCACATGCCACATACGTGAATATGCAGACACGTGGGCTGCCCTCTTCGTACATGCCCCCCCACGGCACGTGTACGTGGACACACGCACCACGCACGCTGCACACATCACACGCGAGCACGCGTGTGCACGTCCACGCGCTCTCACGCCCGGTCTGCAGCAATCAGCAGAGATCCTCCAGAAAGCCAAGCGCGTGCAGTGCCTTTCTGGACGGTGCCAGGAGCTGCCTTCCCAGAGCCGCGCCTCCCCAGACTGCCGAGAGACCCGGTCTCCACAGCCCTTGGGTTATGACGGGAGTTTCGCTGGTGTCCTGGCCCCAAGTGTCCGGGCTGGGGTCCCGCCTAGGCAGTCCGTGGACAGACAGCCGTGGGCTTCCCAGAGCTGAGCCCCGTATGGAGGCGACGAGGGGCTTATCCCTCGAATATATAAAGAACTCCTACAAGTCAATAAAAGCGGGACGTTGTTGGTCAGTGGTCAGTGTTGACTCTCAGTCCAGTTCTGACACGCGGGGGTTTTCCCCACGTCGGGCAGTTCTGTGTGACCCCGGCGGGCTGCCTGGGGGTTCGGCTACTCCTGACACAATCCGCCAGATCCCACAGGCTCAGGGCTCGGTCCCGCAAGACGTCCGCTTCCGCTCTGGGTGAGTCACGAGTGCGGGCCGGCACCCGCGCTTCTGCCCGAACGGCCACAAGTCAGAGGCTCCCACAGCCCCCTCTTCGGGTTCAATGCATTTGCTCGAGTGGCTCACAGATCTCAGAAAACCAAAGAGCACTGGTTTGTTACCAAGGGTGTCAAAGGTGACAGGTCAACAGCCAGAGGCAGACATACACAGGGCGACGTCCCCAGCCAAAGGATTTCTGGGATCTGGGCCCAGCACGGTGCTGCACGGAGCGGCCCGGTCCGCCAGCCGGGATGCCCCCTGGACCCCGTCCTTCTGGGTCGTGGGAGGCTTCACCGCGCACCGTGGCGGACTGAGTCACGGGCCACTGGCCGCTGATCCAGCCCCAGCCGAGGCTCCCCCAGAAACCAGGGGTGGGGCTGAACCTTCCAACCCTCAATTCAGGGGGTTCCTCTGGCAACCAGTGCTTCTGCGGGGTTTCCCACAGTGCCCTCGTCGAGGAAGCCCAGCGGGGCTGGAAAAGGGCTGCGGGTAAGACACACACTTCGCCCTGGTGGCTGCAAGTGATTCAGGAGCCGGGGACCAGGGACCAAATGCTGTAACACAAGATGCTCCCATGACTCTTCTCTCAGGAAACTCCAAGAGGTTTTGGGAGCTGTGAGCCAGGAGCCCCGGATGAAAACCAAACGTACACAAGTATGTGCGTAAGGTGTGAGTTACAACGTCACGAAAACCCAGTAGGGAGACGGGCGGGTGCAGAGCAGAGGACGCGTGTCCCCGTGGCCGATGTGCCTACGGAAAGGTACTCAGGCTTGTTAAAGAAACGAGGATGTGCGAGGCAGACCAGCGGTGTGTGACACCGCCCGTCACCTGCCCTACCGGCAAAATTTGAGAAGTCTGCCCCCCGCCCCGTGCCAGTGAGCAGGCAGGGGCAGGGAGCCCCCGTGCATTTCGGGCAGGAAAGCAAATGAACACATCTACTCGCGAAAGCGTTTGCACGGCCTACAAAGTTGAACGTACCGTCGCAAGCCCAGTTTTGGGTGCTCCGGGGCCCCACCCCACGTGCGGTATTTCTTCCGCCACCAGGTGTGACCGTTCCCCACCTGCCCGGGCTGCAGCCTAGCAGTTTAGGTCCGGAGCACCCCAGGGACTGCCTCGCCCAGAGATGCCTGGCATTCAAGGCCCGCCCGGGAGTGGCCGGTTGCCAAGCCCCGGCTGAGCCGGGTGTGCACGAGCCGGGCACCCCACCTGAGGCAGAAGTGTGCTCCGGGCCCCCCGAGGGTCGGGCCGGGCTCCACTGCACCTGAAACCAGACCTGTTCTTGGCCACCCCTCCCCCTCGCTTTCTCCTGAGGGTGCCCCCCTTCCGAATCGGGCGCACCCCCGCGTCAGGCTCTGCTGCTCAGGAGTCCCAACCGGGGATGACGTGCCCCCCCAAATGCCACAATTCCACCCCCAACTATGTGCCCCCCCAAGCGTGCGCACATCTGTCAGGAGCACGTGCGAGTGCTTACGAACGCACAAGGGGACCAGCGGAAATGCCGGTCAGCCCGGGGAGTGAGCGCGGTCCAGCTTAGCAGGAGAGGACCTGTGGCAGATGGCAGTGACCTCGGGGGTGGCATCGGAGGTGAACTCGTGTCCCCCCAGCATGTCAGAGCAGGACCTTGTTTGGAGATGTAATTACTGTTACGCTAGGGTGGTTCTGGAGCATTTCCGTGGCCCCACGCACTCGACAGCACAAGTGGTTGTCATTACACATGTGAAGTGGTGTCCTACGTGGGAAAGACATTTAACGGGACGTAATTAGTTAACGCGAGGTCATAGGAAGGAGGTCCGTGTAACCCACCGTGTCTGGTGACCTGCAGGGGGAGGAGAGAGACGGAGACGCAGACGCGCAGGGAGAAGGCCGTGTGACCACAAAGGGACAGTATGGAGCGATGTGGCCCCAGACCAGAGGTCACTACCAGAAGCCAGGAGAGGAACATGGGATAGAGGAACTCTCTCTCAGGGCCCTGGGGAAGGGACAGCCCTGCCAGTAGCTTGCCTTCAAACTTGGACTCTAGGATAGTGAGAGAGTATGTTTCTGTTGTTTTAGGCCACCCGGCCCTGGCTGTTCTGTGACAGCAGCCCCAGGGAACTAGAATAGGTGGTGGGTTTGCCCAGCATGGGAGCTCAGGTTCCCTGTCACCACATGCTGGGGTCCACCTCGCCGGTCTTCTCCTCTGCCTGTCCCTCTGTCTAGAACAATCTCCTTTCCACTCCCATCCCCCACTTTCTAACCACCGAACCCTCACACCATCCCTGCTTCTCTTGGACATCACCTCTAGAAGTCTGCTCTAACCCCTGCTCCTAGGCTCAGCCCTGGTACTGCTTCTTAAACCCTCCACTCTCCCCAGCTGGCCCCAGCAGGCGCCCCATGGAAGGGGAGTGCTGTCTCTCTCTTCAGTGGGCTGGGAGCTCCCCTGGGAGCAAGGACTGAGGAGTCGGTCTTATCATTTCTGCCAATGTCTTGAATAGGCCCCATGCATGGTTCATAGTGGCACTTAATATATATCTACACAAAAATGAGTTAATGGGTGGGCATTTACATGAACGGGTGGATGAATGGATAGGCGGGGATTTGGTGAATGGGTAGATGGATGAACAGAAGGATAGGTGGAAGAAGGGGAGAAAGGAAGGAAGAAGGAGTAGAGGAATGGATGAGAGGGTGGGTGGGTGGGTGGATGATGAATGGATAGATGATGGAGGAATGGATAGATGAATATGCAGATGGGTGATTGATGGGCAGGTGGTTGGGTTGTTGGATAGTGAATGGATGGATGGATGGATGGATGGACGGGTGGATGGTTGGTTGGATGGGTGGATGGATGGTGGATGGATGGATGGATGGTGGATGGATGGATGGAAGGTAGATGGTTGGATGGGTGGATGGATGGTGAATGGTTGGATGGATAGGTGATGGATGGATGGAGGAGTACTTGGATGGATGAGCAGGTAGGTGGATGGATGGGAGCACAGATGGTGGACGGGACTATGAATGAGTGAAAGGTCCTGTATTACACCTAAAAGTCTGTCGTTCCGGTCCAATCTCAAATCCCTGCTGTGGGACTTGACATGAATGCTATATTTAGCATTTATTCTCCAAGGACATGGCACTCTTTAATACAAGTGAAATTAACCTCAAAACCCTGAAGCCATGTTTTCTCCCCACACTAACCTCCTGCAGAAAGCAAGCTCCCTGGGAGGGAAGAGCCTGCCCCTGCCCCATATCCTGTCTACGCAGGTCTCAGTCCCTGTGTCCACGCTGCACTTTACCATCGGATCTATGCTCTTCACCAAGTGACCTTTAGACACAAAGTCTGGCTGTTAAAGCCCAGAAAAGCCATGTGATTTTTCCTTTGAGAGAAGCATTTTAATAAAGTTTCTGTATCCGTGAAATAGGTGATATACGGAGTAAATGGATTCTCCGTGTTTGGCTTTTCTTATATTTATTCCACAATCCCGCTTTAATCTCTGTAGATGCATCTGACCAGCCAAAGTTCATGGCTTTTACCTGCTTCCTGATTACTGACAGCAAAAAAAGAGGTTGCCTTTTTTGAGATACAGTTAATTAGTAAGTCCTGTGTGCCGCTGTCCCCATGGAAGACACTGCCTGCTGCCCTCTTCTTCCCAAAGACCCCTGGGTCACAACCGCAGCACAAAGCCCGGGGCACCCGCCCGCCCCGCAGAGCGGGGTCCTAAAACCCAGCCCACCTGACTGCACAGAGAAGGCTCACCCCAGGGCTGGGAAAACAAAACAAAAGCCAGCGGCTCCCCCACCTGTGTCTGCAGGTGGGGGTGGGGGGTTGCCTGGACTCCCCCCACCCAGCTTCCCGGTGCGGAGTTGGCTGGGCGGTGGGGACAGTCCCATCAGCCAAGCCCGAGAGCCATGGCCTTCTTTCAACTGCCATTTTTGGTGTCCTTACACAGAATGGAAATGGCAGAATATTTCAATTTAGTGAGTCTGGCTTCATTCTTCATTTTAACAAAACAGAAAACACGAGTCAGTGCACCTGAGAACAGGGCAAGTTCCACTGTGTGGAACGTGTGCTTCAGGTGTGTGCACATGAGAGAGAGCGAGCGAGAGAGGATCAGAGACAGAGAGAGATGGAGAGACACGGAGACAGAGCAGGGGAAGGGGTGGCGAGGCAGGAGGAAGGGGCGGGGAGAAGGAGAGAGGGAGACACGAATTTTCAGGTCAGGTTGAAGACTCGGGGCCCTGCACCCCCTCCGTAGGGCGGGCAACCACTTGATCTACTCAGGACGGTGGGTCACCCCAGGCCCCACTCTGCCCCTCGGCCCAAGCTGGCAGGTGGGGAAGGGGAAGGCCCAGGGCAGGCAAGTCTGAGAAGGGACCGGGTCCCGAGGGGTGGGGGTGGCCAAGAGGGGGATTTGAGGACAGCAGACTGCCCTCGTTGTCCGGGTACACGACAGAAAGGCAACGGAGCCCCGGTGGGCGGGGGGGGGGGGGGTGCTGAGTTACCCCTGTTTCCCTGGGCAGAAGGCCTCCCAGCCTTTAGTGTAGGAATATGCACCGCTGTCTGCAGCAGGAATCAAGGGCCCTGGGGCCACAGGTCACAGACACCTGCACGCACTGGCCAGGGGTCGACAGGTGAGGGGAATGGGTGCAAAGCAGAGCAGAGGCTGCTGATGTTAGAGAACCGTTCAGTCACATAGAAATGCAGCCTGGTGTCGGCCGGTACCTCTGTGTCTCCGGGGAGGGAAGCCAGAACCCCTGACTCCTAAGCGAGTGTAGGACGCTGTGTCAGTCAGGATCCTTGGTAGGATCTGTCACCTCCACCCAACTAGAGGACCCGGGGCCACTCACAGAGGCCCCTGGGAACGGCCGGTTTGTGCAGGGGACACGGGAGCTGGCCTGGGGGCAGGCCTCCCCACCACCCCTGCCCTGGCACCCAGCCAGCACCTCCCACAGCCACCGCCAGAGCCAAGATCGCAGCGGAGGCTGGCTAGCCGTGGTGCACGTCCTGGGCACCCCACAGGAAGTCACGCAGGGACGGCAATGCCCCCACGGCCATCCACCCCGCGCTGGCTGCGGCGTAGCCCAGAAAGGGCAGAGTCCCTTTCTTGTGACTTCGCTTGGTCTGTTACAAAGCCGTGAGTCTGACACCCAGGGGAACTTGCTCAGAAACTCAGACTCTGAGTCTCCCCAGGCTCCAGTCTTCCAGCAACGTACGAGGGACCAAAGACATCCCTCCTGTTCCTCCCGGCTTCCCCCTGCTCTCCCCGAGGGGCTTAGACTACCACGGGACCCTCATGACACTGGGAACTTCTGCCCTGAGCCGGCCCCCGCTCTCGAGGGGGTGCTGTTTTCCAGGAAGGCTGCCCCCCTGGGGACGGCTGCCTCAGGTGTCCCTCCAAGCACACAGGGTGAACAGAAGGCATGGGAAAAAATAGCACAAACGCTATTTGCTTAGAAATCTGGCTTTTCCAAACAGAATGCAAAGGACTTCTGTTTCTATAACTGAACTTTAAAAACCCAGCCAGTATTGACTTATGCACTAAACGTATTTGTCTAGAATTTAAATAACTTTACTTATTCCAGGAGCTAAATTCCTCTCTCTTCAAGTTATCAGTTGTGTGGATGAAGGGTCCGGCAGACGCTTCGTCGGGTTCAAACCAGAACGCCTCCGCCCTGGGGCCTCACTGCACGCTCCTTCCCCGTCTGGATCAAAGGCTAATATTTGGAGAGGCTTTTCGACAAACGCATTCAAAGGCGGGTTACAATCCACCAGCTGTTAAACATTCGGATATCCCTTAAGCCTTTTTCACACAAGAAACTTCAATCGAAGATTCTAAAAAGTTCTATTATACACAAAATGATCATTTTAAAAGCTGAGAAGGAAAAGGTGATAGTCACCTACAGATCCATTCCAGAAGGCGGCAAACTAACTCTTCCAGCCACGGGCGGGGGGTGGGGGGGGGAGTGGGGGCGCTCTGGGGTCTGTGCGCCGAGGGGGACGCACCGCAGGGGAGGACAGGCCTCTTCCACTCCCTCTGCTCCCTCACCGTGCCCGGGCAGCTGTCAGAAGCCTTACGGCAGCTGAACCCTAGCAAGGGGCCCGACAGGTGGGGGCGTGGGTCCCGGCCCCAGGACGACGCTCTGCAGGCCACCGGCTCCTGAGAGGGTGTTTCCAGCACATTGAAGGGGTGGGTTTTTAATCCAGTGAGTAGCTTTCTGACGGCTCTGCGCGACCTTCTACCTGGAGATGCAAACAGATCGAAACTACCAGCTGAGCTGTCCTGCTGACCATGGCCAGGGGCTGCCACTGCCCCATGGGTCCCGGCGACGCAGCCTCGGCAGGCCAGGGGTGTGTGCAAGAAGCTGGCCCCGGGGCTGCTGTGCCATAGGTGCGCTCATTTGCTCCCGTCCCCTTCCCCGCGCCTCCCTCCCGGGGCAGACGCAACGCCACTGCCTGTCTGGTGTCTGGTGAGGTGAGTTAGCCTCCCCCACACACGCCGGCCCGCCACCGCCGAGGCCAGCTTCTCTCCACGCAGCCAGAGCCCCCGGGGGCCAGCACCCCACCTCCTGGGCACCTGCCCCCAACTCCGTGCCCCTCGGCCCTGCCTCCCACCTCCCACCCCAGCCCCTCCTCGCCCTAAGCAGTGGCTCTGGGGCCTGTGGGGACGTCCACAGGCGGAGGGATGCCTGACCCCCAACCCCCAGCAGGCCCAGGCCGGGCGGACATGGGTTTGGGGGTCCCACTCCACGCTAACAGGGATTTAGCCAGTATTTTGGCCGTATGCTGCAAGACAGAGGGACCTGCGTCTGGACACTGTGCCCTACTTAGGAAATCTCTCTTCGCTGGGAGAGAGGAGTTAGCAAGCCTGAAATTACTTTGTGCGTGTTCTCGAACAGAGCAAGCAGCAGATAATCAGAACCCGCTGCATCATTTGCAGGCGGAGCACAAAATGAGCATCCAGGGGCCCTTTTCAAAGCTCATTAAAGGGTCTCAGGGTGGCGGCCGTGGAGCTCTGAACAAAGTCCCCGCAGAGCGCGAGGCCCTGGGGGTAGGAGGGTGTCGCCTCGGGAGACAAGCAGCAGAGAGAGGGAGAGGCTGCAGGGAACGGATGGGCTGGGTGCCTGGGGGGTGGTGCAGGGTAGCCCTCAGCTCTGTTCCCAGACAGCCTGGGGTCTGACATCCACCTGTGCAGGGCGGGGTTGGCTCCGGAGCTGAGACCAAGGAAGTGCCAGGAGGCTGGGCCACGTGAGAGCCGCAGGGCCAGGGTGCACCCCGACGGCAGGGCTGTGGGAAGCACCCAAGCCGGCCCGAAGGTTCCCACGGGCCAGGTTTGCCACAGTCTGTGCAAAGCTAACAATGCCGGTAGTGGCCCGGAGCCCCCCGTCCCAGCTCCGGCTGCCACGGGGAAGTGCCTTAGACTGGGGAGTCTGCAGACACATTTATTCCTCACGGTTCTGAGAGCAGGGCCTCCAGGCGCCACCCTCACTCCCGTGGGCGGAGCGCACGCTCTGGCGTCTCTCCTACGGGGGCGCTGATCGCACCCTGGGGCCCACCCCGGGAACCCCGTCCCACCCAAGCGCCTCCGGAAGGCCCGCCTCCCGACCATCGCAGCGAGAGTCAGGGCTGTGGCACATGAGTCCGGGGGACACACCTGTTCAAGCCCTGGCACCACTGAACGAAACAAGTGCCCACGAGTCCACAACAGAGGGAAGGCGGGGCAAGCTCCTCCTTTGGCAGAGTGCTGGGGACAGCAGAACCCGAGGCCAACGCCAGGGCCAGCGATCGTGCCGTAGGCAGGACCCCCGGGGGCGTTAAGTCAGCAGGCAGGTCCTCACAAGGTACCGAAGCGGGAAGTGGCAACTTTGCAGCAGAGAAGCCGCAGACGCCGGGTCGCCGAGCGGTCAGGATGACACAGCGAGCGCCTGGCCACGACGCTCCCAAGTGGGGCCCGGCAGGGCTTCAGCAAGACCGCCAGGAAACAGCAGACGGGCCCAGGCTGGGACACGTACCTCACCATGGCCGATGCCCCCCAAACGTGCGGAGGACGAGGCTCCGCCCCCGGGGGAGACCCAAGAGACACTGAACGCGGTTGTGCCCTGGGTCAGGTCCCGGCCCGGAAAAGGAGCGCAGGGCAGGCTGCAGAGACCGGTCTCCCGGCCGCTGCTGTCGGGGAGCCGCTGTGGAACACGTCCGTCTTCCATCGGGTTTTGTAACGTATTTTGTAAGTAATAATTTCAGATTGAAAAGCTGGACGATAAAACCATTAAAACAAAGATCTTCTCTGGTCCTCTGAGTCCATCCCATGGAGGACACAGTGCCATGCTCTGCGTCACTGGGACAATTCCCTTCTCTCGCTCAGTCTCCCTGCCTCCCACCACACCTGTTAGTGGTGGAGTGGGGCCCCCAAATCCACGTCTGCCAAGAACCTCAGAGCAGGGCCTCGTCTGGGAACATGGGACCGCCCTGGAGCCGGCTGCGCCCTGGCCGACCCCCCCCAACCCCGACATCCTCGCAGGAGGAAGAGGGACACGCAGACTCCTGGTGGAGACGGGTGGAGAAGGGCTGACACAGCCACAAGCAGGGACACCTAGGATGCCAGCAGCCCCAGGAGCGGGAGGGAGGCCCCCAGGGGTTTGCCCTCAGAGCCCCCGCAGCCAACGTGCCCACTCCCCACTCCGTGGCCGTGGACTCTGGCCTCCAGGACTCAAGGGACCAGATTCCTCTTATTCTGAGCCTTGCAATCTGTAGACGCTCCGAGGACAGCTCACTTCGCCTACGTCCACACTAGCATCGGCCTGCTTCCTTCTCTCTGATTCTACGTGTGTGGACCTCCCGCAGAGGCCCGGCCTGCCAGCCCTGCCTCACCTCCCACGTGGCCGCTCCCCCAGAGTTTCGCTTCCCTGTAACTGGATGAACACTACGTGCGTTAACACCTTCTGTTTTCACTTCGGTTCACTCTCAGGAGACAGCTGCCTGCTCCTTCCACAGCCGTCCTTCCCTCCGCATCTGGATGTCGCCGGCGCTCTCCTGCACTTGGACGTTCCGGCCGTCTCCGATCCTCACTGCTACAAACACCACCACAGTGAGTGCCCTGTAG
The DNA here is from genome assembly GCF_023721935.1 of Panthera uncia. Lineage (NCBI taxonomy): Eukaryota > Metazoa > Chordata > Mammalia > Carnivora > Felidae > Panthera > Panthera uncia. Next base: position 151,649,321 of record NW_026057577.1, read on the forward strand.
CGCAGAACAGATGCCAGCATGGCCAGCCTTGGGGCTGTGGGGACAGTTTGGTGGCCGCAGCCATGGCCCCTCCCCAGGGCAGCAGCGTGCCCCGCGACCTGTTTCCTCATGAGATGCCTTGGAGGGCACCAGAGCACTGCCCTCGGTGCCCTCAGCGGTGGGAACCTGCTTTTGCACGTGAGGTCTGCTTGCCCACGTCCAGGGCGCTGCAGGGGTGGGGCGGGGCGTTGTCACGAGCGGTGGACATGTTTGAAGCCCAGAACCCGTCTCCGCAGCCCGGGGGTGAATTGAGTCTGGTTACAGATGTTTACCTGCGTGGCGTGTCGCTTGAAAGGAAAACCCTCCAACAGCAGTAAGCAGATGGGCATAAACTGCCCGCCCCGAGGGCCCCCAAGGCCACTCTGAGCTGGGTCAGTCCCTGGAGGGGCCAGGCAGGGACGTGCATGGGACCCCTGCCCAGCCGCCACCAAAGCACCCAGCGCTCACTGGCCCAGCTTGCCTGACACACGGCCCCTCCTGCCTATCCTCACCCCGGGTCTCGGGCACCACGTCTGGGACAGGCCACGTCTGAGTTCCCGACTCTCTACCCCCATCACAGATGCGCTGTCACCTTCCTGGCTTCTGTGGTTTCTTCCTCTCGGTGTGACTGCTGCTGTAGGTGCGTGGCCACCCATGGTGCCACGTGGGCACAGCTGGGGGACCCTTCTCCTCACTGACTGGCCCCCGAGTCTGCAGGTGCATGAGGGCGCTGCTGACCACCCTGGTGCTCCCTCTGCTCCGGTCCAGCCCGGCTCCTGCGGCTCCGGGACCTGAGACACAGCCCATGTTGGGGCCTCCCGCCTGTGGAAGCCCCAGGACTCCGCAGCCACAGGCACATCCACCCCTTCTGCATGGCTCGGTCTCTAGAGAGGCAGGACCCTGTGCCCTCCCGAGGCACCCCTAGCCCTGCCCTCCTGCCTGGGGAGGACTCGCACGTCACCAGTTCCCCCTTCCTTCCTTCCAGATCCTCGCGTATCCACCATCCGGCCCTTCACACACTAGGGGGTGGCAGGCGGCATGAGCTCTGCTCAAGGGGCGTCGGTGGCCCGGCCCCCAGCCCCAGATGCTTCTTGCTTCAGTTTCCTTGTGTGCAAATCGCTCCAACGTGGGTAAGTTGTGGGCGCTGAACTGAATCCATGCATGTTGTTCTCAGGACAGCGCCTTCACATGGCGTCTCTTCCTTCCAGACCAGCGGACAGGAGTGTCGGGTGCCCTGGGGCCGAACCTCAAGTTAAGAGCACCACCTCCGAGGCCCTGCTCCACGCGTGCACCTGGCATGGTTGCCGAGGGTCCACCGGTGCCCCTCGGCCTGTGGCAGCGTGTCCGTGCTCCCGGGAGGCCCGGTGCCCTGGCGCCTGGGCTTGCCACGTGGGAGGTCCAGAGCGGTCATTACCACTCGTGACCAAGGGGCAATTACACCGGCAATCAGAGCCCAGGCTGGGAGTCGGGGAAATGTCAGCATGGGAGACGAGGAAGCTTGATCAAGCATTAGGCACAGCCTCCGGCTGACTTCTCCCTGCCACTAAAAGAGCTGTTTCCATGAGCCGGTCGGCTTCCAGACATTGTTTGGCGGCCCGTGTGTTCCAGAGAATAGAATCCATTATTTGTTCAAGACGGGTTTCCCGAGGTAACTGCGAACCCCAATATTGACACTAAGTCGTATTAAAAGCGTTGCGGGAAGGCCAGCCCGGCTTTTTGTAAGATAATAATAGCGCTCGTGTGTTCTAAGGCTGAAACCTGTAATCTCGTTGATTTTCCACCGGGAAATGGGGCTGTTGATGAGGCCTAACCCTGGGGACCATCGGCGCTGCCCCAAGGGCAGTGGAATCAAGGGACCCCTCCCCCCACCCAGCTCCCGACACCTGAACAGGCCAAACGTCCTCCTGAGACCTCCTAGCAAGACACTGGACCGCCCTTTCTCCTGAGACCCTCCTGGGGTGACACTGGACCTCCCCTTTCTGACACCAGCCCCCTCCAACAGGAGGCTGGGGAGCATCTCCGGGGACCAGCGTGCACTCAAGTGTCAGGGACGCAGGGGGACACACAGTCCTGGCTTGGCCTGCATCTCCCCCCTTCCCACGACCTCACGTGCCCCCGGCATTTCCTCCGACCCTCAAAACAACAGGGATTAATTACGGAGACACACTGGGGGGATTTGCAACAGAATTGAGGGCTGCTATGGAAGGAATCGTTTTCTGCAAGTTCGTCTGTTGAAGCCCTGACTCCTGACTCCTTAGAACGTGACTGCGTTTGGACGTCAGGTCTACAGAGGTGGTCAAGCCAAAGCAGGTCACTAGGGTGTCCCTGATCCACATGACCCGTGTCCTCCTAGGAAGACGAGACCGGACACAGACACGCACGGGGACGGCCAGGTGAGGACACAGAGTCGGCACATACAGGCCAAGCAGAGAGGCCTCAGGAGGAACCCGCTCCGCCCCCACCCGTGTCCCAGCCTCCCAGCCTCCCGGCCTCCAGCACCGGGAGAAGTAAATGTCTGACGGCTAAGCCGCCCACCTGTGGGACCCAGTTACGGCAGCCACGAGAACTCACTCAGAGCCCAGGGCCTGGCCCTCCCCTCTCTTACCCCAGCCCACCCGACACCTCGCGCACGGACGTTCTAACCAGCGAAGATGACGGGGGTGGTCCACGCAACGTGGCCACTCCTCCGTGCCAGGCACGACTCCGGGGGCCTCTGATCCTTACCCTTCCTGACCGCTCTGCCGTGGGCGCACTAGGCTGACCACATGAAGGAGAGCGCCAGGGAGCCCACACCTCACCTGAGAACGGGGGCCACCTTCCGGGCTCCCCGGCTGTGGCCGCCTGACTTTCTGAGATAACGCGAAGAAACCCACTTGATCCCAGAGAAGATGCGCAGAGCTGGGCGCCTACCCCAAACTGCCTCTGGCAGCTGTCCTCTCTAAGGTGTGCACCTAGGTGGCGCCTCAACTGCAGTTTCCAACTTCCCGGACCCAGCAGCCCACCAACAGGATCTTGTTTTTACTGGACGAGCCCCGCAGAGCCGGTCTCCGATGCACTGAGACCCGGTGACCCGCGGCGGGGGCTGCTCCTCAGCTCAGAAACACCGCAAGCGCACCACGGCCCGGGACCCGGAATAGCCACAGCTCCTGCTCCCGAGGCCGCTTGTTCCCCGCGATCAGGGAAACAGAAACGAAAACGACCCCGAGTCGAGGGACAGCATCTCACCTGTCAGACCGGCAGAACTCCACAGGTCAGACACTGTCCTCTGCTGGCACAGCTACAGAGAAACAGGTTTCCTCAGCCTTTGCCGGCAGGATACCAGCAGCCTGCCACCCGAGGGGAGGCGCCGGGCAGCCACTGGAGAAGCGTCCCCACGTCCATCGTTTGAATCGACAGCTCCCCGTCCAAGGATCTACCTCAAAAACACACTGGCAAATTAAGACATGGAAAAACGTACGTTCGAGGTCACGCGTTATAGTCCAAGTTTTCATAGCTAAAGGCTAGAAACAACTCAGGTGTCTATTAACAGGGAGGTAGTCGAATAAACTGTTACACCCCCAAAAACGGAGAAGCGTGCCTGCACAAAGATAGAAGAAAGAGATCTATCTGCCACATGGGGTTTTCTCCAGGACACGCAAAAGATTGTAAAACTCAATGGAACTTCCAGAAATGAAAAACAGAACAACTGAAATGGAAAATTCACAGGACAAGCTTAGCAGTTTGGAAAATACAAAAAAGAGTCAGTGAACCTGGATACATAACATTAGAAAGGATCCAAACCTAAGTATGGGAAGGGGGAAAAATTGAAAAACTAAACAGACCTTCCTCACCATCGAACAGCGTCAAGCTGTCTGATATACACACAGCTGGACTCCAAAGAGGAGGCAGACCAAATATTTAAAGGCTTCTTGGCTGCACATTTGCAAATTTGATGAGACTCCCAAAGTAAAGGAGTTCGGTAAGCATCCAGCGGGACAGACAAGAGAAACCACGCTACAGCACGTCACCGCCGAATTGCTAAAAAGGCAACGGCTTTAAAAAAAATTCTAAAACCAGCCAGAGAAAAGGGACACACTCTAGGCAGAGAAACAGGACCAGAAATAACTGTTAATTTCTCATCAGAAACAACACAGGCCAGAAGGTACTGCAACAGTGTGCTTTCACATGAAGAAAACACGCGTGTCAACCCGGGACTCTACAATTACTGAAAATACCTTTCCAAAAAACAAAGGCAGCCCAGGGGCCTGGAGTTCCAGCCGGTTCCTACCACGTTCCCCCAGTCACTTGCCTCCTCTTTCCTTGGAACGTGACAGAAGCCACGGTGTCCTTCGAGGGTGCAGCGCCCGAGACCATCTCCGAGACCACGACAGTGCCCGTCGAGCGGGTCAAGCTGCCGCCGCAGGTGCAGGGTGCCAGCAAGCACATCGCCACAGACAGCGATGCAAGGGCATCACAGGCTGTGAGGTTCGTGTCCCCAAGGAGCAGGGGGTCCTGTCTTCCTGGCGTGGTCACCGGCCAACGTGGTCAGATACTTCCCCACCCAGGCTCTCAACTTCGCCTTCAAAGATAAACACAAGCGGGTCTTCCCGGGTGGTGTGGACCACAGAGCCCAATTCGGCGCTACTCTGCAGGGCATCTGGCATCAGGTGGTGCCGCTGGGGCCACATCCCCGTGTTTTGTGTATCCTCTGGATTTTGTTCGTACCCGTCTGGCAGCTGATGCGGGCAAAGCTGGACCGGAGAGGGAACCCAGGGGCCTCGACAACTGCCTGGGTGAGATCTACAAATCCGGTGGGATGGAGGGCCTGCGCTGTGGAGGGTGTTCTCATGTCCCGAGCTGCCTACCTCAGCGTCTGTGCCGCTGCAAAGGGGTCGCTCCCAGATCCCGAGAATACACACACGTTCCTCAGCCGGATGACGGCACGACCCGTCACAGCGGCTGCGGGGCTCACTCCCATCTGTTTGACGCTGTTCATCGGACATCGGGTCCACAGGCTCGCTTCGCTGCCCGAGCAGGACACCCCGCAAGGAAGGAGGCAAAGCTTTCTACAAGGGGGCTAGTCCAGCGTTCTCAGATGCATGGGGCGCTTTTGCGCTTGTCTCGTGTGACGAGTCGAGAAGCTCGTGCAAGTTACGCTAGTGTTTCCCCCTGTGAACAGGTGTGTTGTATCAGAGAACATCTCTTGAGGATTCTTGACGGACTTTTGGCCCTCTGTTTATCAACGATAACTACTGGTTGGAAATGGGAAGCAATGATGTTTGTCTGACCCTTTTATCTCTTAAGGCCATTTCCATGATGGTGGGACTCCGTTGTATTTTTTTATTTCAGTCACTCCTGAAAAATAAATTTGAGGAAATAAAAAAATGAAGGCAGGTTAAAAGTATTTTCATTCAAAAATGGTTGACACAATCCACCACCACTGGATGTACGTCGTAAGAAGTGCTTTAAAAAAGCCACGGAAGCAAAGGAGTAAAGAGCAGCTAGAAATCAAGACACGCACGAAGGAGCCGAGAGAGCAGGTGGGTGCACGTGAACTGATGTCAAGCATCTGTGCTCCTGCTTAACTTACTCAAAGCACAGCTGACCATTTAAAGCAAAAAGGACGATGTTATCGTGGACTTGACGGCATACATAGAAGTGAAACGTATGACAAGTTAGAAGGAAGCAACAGGAGAACAGACTAGAACTTTGCTGTCCAAAGTTGTTACGGCCCATAGCAACTTTTTTCCTCTTTTCCAGTGATGTCTTCTGAGACACCAATAATAAAATAGCAAAAAGAAACTACACCAAAATGAAAAAGCTTCTGCACGGGGAAGGACACAGTCAACAAAACTAAAAGACAACCTACAGAATGGGAGAAGACATGTGCCAATGACATAGCCAATAAAGGGTTCGTAATCCAAAATACATAAAGAACCTAATACGACTCAATACTCAAAACACAACATTTCCAACTAAAAAACGGGCAGAAGACATGAACAGGTATTTCTCCAAACACAGAGATGACCAACAGACACACGAAAAGATGTTCAACATTCCTCATCATCAAGGAAATGCGAATCAAAACCACAATGAGGCAGCACCTCACACTCCTCAGAATGGCTAAAATCAAAAACAAAAGAAACAACCAGTGTTGGTGAGAATGTGGATAAAAAGGAACCCTCGTGCACTGTTGGTGGGAATGCAAGCCGGTGCAGCCACTGTGAACAGTACGGCGGCTCCTCAAAAAGTTAAAAATAAGGGCACCTGGGGGGCACAGTCAGTTAAGCGTCTGACTGTTCATATTGGCTCGGTCATGATCTCACGGTTCGTGCGACCGAGCCCCGTGTCAGGCTCCGCGCTGTCACCCTGGACTCACATTTGAGGGGCCCTGGGAATGAACAACAGCCTCACCGTGCAGGAGAATGGTTAGCTTTCAAGGGTCCCTAACCAGACACCCACGCGCAACACGCGAGTATCCCACCACCAACCAGCAGCGGGAGGGCTAACCCTGTACACAAGAGCTCCTATAAGGAACTGACAGTGGGATACGTCTCATGGGTGGGAAGGAAAGTCCTGTGGGAGCCGTGCCCTTGCTAGGAGGGCCAAGCATCAGGCAGGTCCGGGCTGGACACTCGGGAGTGATCTGCAGTCTAGAAGCTGGGTCCCCAAGTCCCCGCACGGCACCGGGTTTCTATCTGACCTTCCAGAAAGCCATGCAAGGCATTTATCTATCTATCTATCTATCTATCTATCTATTTATTTATTTATTTATTGTCTCTTTATTTTGCGAGAGAGCGAGTGCAAGTGGGGGAGGGGCAGAGAGAGAGGGAGAGAGAAAATCAGAAGCAGGCTCCACAGTCTTCTCGGAGTCTGATGTGGGGCTTGAGCTCACAAACCTGAGCCACCCAGGTGCCCCCATGCAAGGCCTTTTTATAGCTGTGACATAGGGAAACTGAAGGACTTTGTAAAAATCTGCTTTTCACTCCTTTTCCTGATCCTATTCCTGCTAGGACCCGCATCCCCACTTTACACACGCCTTGTAGCACCAACAGTGTGTGTCCTCCTTATAAGGGACAAGAAGTTAACATTTATCTCAAGTCTTCCGGCACAATAGACGACATCTAAGGAAGAACCAGGTGAGAATAACCAGACCGCCAGGAACAGACGTGTGGACGCCAAGGCTCCCTGGCTCCGAGGATAACTGATGAAGGGCAGCTGGGGGACTGAGGGGACCTACACAGCAGGCCCCAAGCAAGAGGAGATTCTCTCCTTTCCTTTCCGGAGTCTCCCAGACACTCCGTACCTGCATTCTGTCTATACCTTCAGGACACTCTGCACTCACCTCCTGCTGGCTCACATTCAATTTCTATCCTGCAGAGGGCCGGGGACACTCGTGCCTGGTCCCGCAGGACCCCCTCTGGATCCTTGGACCTGACCTGCCTGCATTGGCTTTAGATTCATGAGCGGCAGGACACTCTGCGTCAGGGTGTGGCTTTTGCCCCCAGTTGCCAATAAATCTCTACACCTGGGACAGAGTACAAACCAGATCAAAAGTCAGTCTGAGAGGGAGAAGAGTATGAACCTCAGCGTTCTTGGGGCTTTGTGGCCCCTTCCTGAGGCCTGACTGCATCCTGGCCTTCAGATTCCACAAGACCCCCCATGTCCCTCGTGTCCCGCTGATGCCCTCTTGTGCTCACACAGCTGGAGCTGGTCTTTGTTCCCTGCAGACTAATTAGCCTGGCGTTCCTTCCTACACTGTGTAGACCAGAGCAGCGACAGCAAAGCCGCAGGGTGCGAGCAGGGGCTCCTTAGGTGTGGCAGGAGCACGATGGCTCAGGGGTAAAGGTGGCTCTGTGGCCTTGGTTGCAGAGGACTGGTAAGCCTGTTAAGAAGGGTGGATTTTACACTCAGGGTAAGAAGAGGCAGCTTTGCTAAAGCAGAGGACAGACCAGATAGGGGAGGGTGGAGACGGTCTGTGACACACCATTCCATCGGTTGAACCAACAGAGCCAGGAGTGGATTCTACAAGGGAGAACGTGCAGAGGAAAGTTCCTAGTGGCCCCCCAATCTCTGGCCCAGATCCTAGGAGCAGGTGGTCCAAGGCCTCCCTGCACTCAGCCTCAGTGCCTTGTTCCCGGAGGTCTCCATCTCTGCATGAAGTCACATCCCGTCCACAGCGCATCTACTGCCCTACGAATTCCCGCCCAAGCCCCCACCCTAAAGCAGTTTGCCTCCTCCTCTGAAAACCAGGAATAGCGCTTGCCATTTCTCTAGGTGCCTCACGCGAGTCTCCCGCAATCAGGCAGGAAAAGCAAGCCCCTGCAGAGGGCTGGCCCGCGGCCGGGGGGAGCTCTGCCAACTTAGCATGGAAGCAGGAAGGGCGCGGGCCCGCGGGCGAACCGGGACAGCTTTCCCCCCGAAGGTTCGCAGCGCCGCCGAACCTGGGACTAGGAACTACAGCCCCTGGCTGAGCAAGCCCGGGTGCGGGCAGGGGCGCTTCAAGGGGAAGACCCCTCCCCAGGCCCCCCTCTCTGCGGTGTTGTTTCTTCAAAATCGCACCGCCCCCCCCCCCAAGAGGCTCCTATTGAAATAACCACCTGAAATCAGGTCTCTAATTTTCGGGAGTCTATTGACCATTTTCCTCTATTTTGACGTAACTCCAGACGTAGAAAGGGTTTCAAGAACAGCACACGGTCTCTGTATCGCCTCCAACCAGCTTTCCCAAATGTCAACATTGCACCCACTTGTGGGCCCGGTAGGCCTGGGGACAGCGCAGTCCCCACGGCTGGGCGGTAGGGGGTGGTCCAGCCAGTGTCCGCGGATGTGGGGCGGTGCCTTGGAGACCCCGCGACCCCAAGGCGACGGCTCCCCTTCGGCCCCCGGTCCATGCCCCGCCTCCGCCATGCCCCGCCCCCGCCTCGACCCGCCCCCGTCTCACCGCCCCTCCCCACCGGCCCCCTCCGTCCCCGGCCCCTCGCGACCGCCTCGCAGCCGCGCCGCCGCGCCCCATCCCCCTCTGCCTGGCGCCCCCTGCCGGCCGCCTCACCACCCGGTTCCCCGTCCCGCTCCCCTCGCGACCCCTCCGCCCTCGACAGGCCCCAGCCCAAGCGCCCGGAACCCGCGAGGCAAGCCGGGAGGAGGACGCGGGCGGGAGCCGTCACCAGCGTGCGTCGCGCCCCTGACGCGTGCGTGCGTGCGCGTGCGTCGTTGGCTGGACTGCGTTTCCCAGGGGGCCGCGCGGCGCGCCCACTTCCGGCGGGAGGCACGGGACCCGGAAGCGGCCGCGGGGCGGCGAATCCCGCGGCGACAGGTCGGTCGGAGGGCGGCGGGAGCATGCTGGGCGGCCGGCGGCCCGCGGTGCGCGGTGCGTTCGTTCCCCCGCGGCGGTGGCGGCGGCGCGAGACGGCTCTTGCGTGAGCGGCGGCGGCCGGAGTGGCC
>NW_026057577.1:151659158-151669702 GCF_023721935.1 Panthera uncia
GGGGGGGGGGGGGGGGGGGGGGGGGGGGGGGGGGGGGGGTGTTGTGGTGGCCGGGGCGGGGGTGGGCGCCGCTCTCGGCCCGGGGGGCGGCGGCGCCATGTGGAGCGGTCGCAGCTCCTTCACCAGCCTGGTCGTGGGCGTGTTCGTGGTGTACGTGGTGCACACCTGCTGGGTCATGTACGGCATCGTCTACACCCGGCCGTGCGGCAGCGACGGCAACTGCATCCAGCCCTACCTGGCGCGGAGGCCCAAGCTGCAGGTGAGCGCCGAGGAGGTGCGGCGGCGGGGACTACCTGGGGGCCGGGCTGGGGCCCCTTCTTACCGAGCCAGGTCCAGGACGGCCCCCCAGCCCCACTTGCTCCAGGTCTTGGTGCATGGTGGCTCCGGGAGGGCTCGGGGCGCTGCCCCCTTACCCCTCGTCCCGCCTCTTGAAGGCGCCCGGGTCCCTGCCCTGTTCTGCTCAGCTGCACGCCTCAGTAGCTGGTTTGCAGTGGACACAGCAGATCCCTTCCTGGCGCGATGGGAGCTAAAGTGAAACCTTTTCCCATTTGGTAGCTGGTCAGATTGCCACCGCGGGTGTAGCAGTTGGATGCGTGTTTTCTGCCGGAGGGGGGGTGTGGGGGGTCCTTGCAGAGCTAACTTTCTTGACGCTCCTTTCCAGCTCAGCGTGTACACCACCACGCGGTCCAACCTTGGTGCTGAAAACAACGTGGATCTGGTCTTGAACGTGGAAGACTTTGACGTGGAGTCAAAATTTGAGAGGTATGATTGGGGGACAGCGCGTGCCAGTGATGGGGTAAGTGCTGGTAACGTTTAGGTTGTGGAAAAGGCAGCGTCGTGTGTAAGGAAGTTAGCGTGGAGAACACTGTTCCTTTCTGTCTCGTGAGTGGGGCGGCTTTTAACTGCCCTCGTTTGTGATACGTAAACTAGCCAAGTTTTGCTCTACGTGAAAGTAGGAGGTGATGAGTTTGTCCCTTAAAAGGTAGCTTCCAGGGGCGCCTGGGTGGCTTAGTCGGTTAAGCGTCCGACTTCGGCTCAGGTCACGATCTCACAGTATGTGAGTTCGAGCCCCGCGTCGGGCTCTGTGCTGACTGCTCAGAGCCTGGAGCCTGTTTCAGATTCTGTGTCTCCCTCTCTCTCTGACCCTCCTCCGTTCATGCTCTGTCTCTCTGTCTCAAAAATAAATAAACGTTAAAAAAAAAAAATTAAAAAAAAAAGGTAGCTTCCAGTGTCCGACGGTCCCAGGATGCACGGCAGCCATGGGCGTTTCCAGAGGAGGAGGTGAGGTGGGGGTGACGTGGCTTCCCACAGCAGACAGCTTGTCTCTCTCTTCCTGGCGAAAGTTGCCAGTTAGGTCAGTGTAGTGATGCAAATGCTCAGGTACGAAGAGGGAGCGTGGGAAGTCATACTTGCTGTGTCGTTCTAGTTTTAAGATTTCAGAAGTAGAAGTCGAAAAGCAACCTGCTTGTCCGGGGTCCCCTTTTCTCCTGTGTGTCGTCTGGGTGATTTCAGACAAAATAGCGGGAATGTGCGGTGCGTTGGCACGAGCGTCCTCTGGCCAGCCTGCCCCATTCGAGAGCTGCGGGAGGCAGCGCAGCAGACAGGGGAGATATGTGCGGTTGGGGTCAGCCACTGCCTGCCTGGCCACGTGAGCCCTGTGACCAAGGCCGTTCCTGCCTTCCCTGAGCGCTGCGAAACGTAGGCAGGAAATGCTGCCCGTGGTTTTAGAAAACGGTCTGTGAGCATCTGCACTTTCAGGATTTCGGTAAAGTCTTTGCAGGTGGGTGCGTTTTCGGTACGTCTGAGCTAAAATTAGTTTGAAACGGCATGATTTATAGAGGTACTTGGGTAACCTGTGCTGTGTGCACATACAAGGCAGCTGACACGCACGTGCTTGTAAAACGGTCGTTTCTTTTGTTTTAGGACGGTTAACGTTTCCGTACCAAAGAAAACTAGAAATAACGGGACGTTGTATGCGTACATCTTCCTCCATCATGCTGGCATTCTGCCGTGGCATGATGGGAAGCAGGTGCACCTGGTGAGCCCTCTGACCACCTACATGGTTCCCAAACCGGAAGAGGTCAACCTGCTCACGGGTGAATCCATCACACAGGTGAGTGTGCCTGTAGGTCACTGACCGACTGAGGCCTGCGCTCTCCCTGTGGAGTTCACACCCACAGGTTTCTGCACGTGCAGCTTACACCGGGAGCTGGGGTGACCGTTGGGAAGGGAAACGGTTTGATGTAGGGACAAGCACGTCTGTCTTTCAGCAGAATTGCTTCCTGTGACTCGCAGGTAAATTTGATGCCAAGTTAGTGACGTAGGCTCTAAGCAGTGCAATGACAGGTTACTTCTCAGGCCCTGGGCCCTCTCAGCCTCCAGGGAGTGTGTGTGCACCCCATCAAGGTGTGGGGCCGCAGCCTTCGCTCACAGCTGGGGGACTCACTGCCCTGTGTGTAGGGCAGGACGGCACTTGGGCGCGTCTTCTCAGTTGTCATTTGTGATTACGGGACAGATACCTGTACTGCACACGTCCCATACCGCTGTGAAAAGCTGTGTGTACGAGGAAACTAGAGTGCCTTAAGTGGTTATGGACGATACTGTGGGTAAAGCAGAGGAATTCTGTCTTTGGGTCTGTGCGGACCAGAAGGTGAGCTCGTTTACAGATGGGAAGCGTCTGTGAGGCTGCCCCATGCTGGGTCTCCTCGGAAGGACTCCCTCGGCTGCTGTTTCTTGGGGGGACTGTACGGCCCCGCCTCTCGGGGCCTTCCTAGGGAGTCAGTGAGGTGGTGGGTGTCAGTGTGAAGTCATCTCTGCAACATACAAATAAACGTTTGCGGTTCGTATTGCTTAGAAAACCATTCTTGACGTAACTTACCGGAGCTGTATTCTATCTATTTTGGTGGGAGATACACGAAATGGTCCTGCAGGGTCGAATTTGTCAGTTAGATCTGGGAGATCTTCCTGGCAGTCGTAGCTCCTTCGCTGAATAGAGCTCTGTGTGCGACTGACGCCCAGCCCTGACCCTGTCTTTGCAGACGACGTGACGGACCGGGCCTAGGGCCAGTGTCCTCAGTCTCGCTGCCAGCTGCAGGGGCTGTGAGCTCCGATTGCCTGCCCCCTCCTGCAGGTGTCCCGGGACTCCCTCTTCTCATGGTCCCCGCTCAGGCTGGGGATCTAGATGACAACCCTCTGGCTCGTGTTAAGAGAAGGAAGTGAGGGGTGCCGCTCTGGGGGAGCGGCGGTCATGCCTCCACCCAGCACTGGGCTTTCCCTGCTGAGCCACTCATTTCCTTTAGCAGCAGATAGAGGCAGAGAAGAAGCCACCGAGTGCCCTGGACGAGCCTGTTTCTCACTGGAGACCAAGACTGACACTGAACGTGATGGTGGACGACTTTGTCTTTGACGGGGCCTCCCTGCCTGCTGACGTGCATCGGTACATGAAGATGTAAGCACCGCTGGGCCCACCGGGGAGGAGGGTGGCTCTTCGCAGCGCACACCCCCGTGCCCAGCCTCGAGCTGGCGGTGCAGGAGTGGCCCCGGTGTGTGGGGTGTGGAGGACACCTGGGGGTCCGTGGCCCACCGGAATCCAGAAATGGGGGCCCGCAGTACTGCCTCGAGCACCCCTGAACCTCTCGAGGTCTTGCTGGTAGAGACTGCCACCAGGGCGTGAGACCGTGTCGTGCTGCACCCCCTGAGACTTTTGTCCCATCTGCGTACTGATTACCTCTGTTAGGACCGTGTGTTTTGTTTTAAATTGACTTGTTTACATTAACTTAAAAAGTAGTCTTTGGATCATTACATTTAGTCATGAGCATCGCTAGTTAATCAAGTGTTGAAATCGTGTGAATAATTTAGACCGCCTTGCATTTTGGGGGAGCCCGCTGTTAAAGTAAGATCTGTTACCGATGTCACGCAGCACCTAAAAATGGTTGCAGTAAAACTTGTCTTCCTTCACGTGTTAGTTGTAAACGTGCTATCGTCGTGAGGGTTTTTTCTTTTTAATGCGTATATGTCATTTTTGAGCGTGCAGAACAGTCACGTAATTAGAAACGTAAACGGTACAAAGGGTCACGGAAAGCCCCCCACTCCTGTTCTCTGGCCCCCACCGCCTCCAAGGTACGGAAGGCAGGTGGGTTTTTATTTCCACTCTCCCTCTGCATCCCTGACCATCCCGCATCCGGGCACAGATGGGCCTGTCACTCTTTTGCGGCCTGGATGGTGTTCCGCTCTATGGCCACTGGGGTTTCCCTCCCACGGCTGTGACTTCAAGGAAGAACAGCTGGTTAGAGCCCTCGGCTTCTGTGGGCAAGGTGTGTCCTGGGGCTGTGTGCCCAGAGACACCTGAGGACATGGGCGGGATTTCTCCGCGCTGCGTCTCCGAGCCGCGTCTGATTCCTCTAATAGTGAAAGTGTTCACAGTGACTCTGGGAACTGCTTGATCCCCCAGGATCCAGCTCGGGAAGACCGTGCACTACCTCCCTATCCTGTTCATCGACCAGCTCAGCAATCGGGTGAAGGACCTTATGGTAAGTGTGGCTCCTCTGGGCTGCTGTCGCCCCGCAGGAGCTTGCTGCGTCTTTCTGACTTGGCAGAGCTGTGCTCCGGGTCTGCCTCTGACTCCCTTCCTGAGCCCCTGTGCTCTCTGTGGTGGAAGGCTCTGGAACAGTTCTGTATTAAGTGCTTGGATGGCAAGTCTCAGAGCTCATTGGAGAGCCGAGTGTCGCTCAGACAGTTCATGCAGGTTTTTCCATCAAGCCCTGGTTGTTTGGCTCAAAGGCACAGATGGGCTCAGAGGGGCTGCTGAGCAAACTGCTCCCTTTAGAGCTGGCCCCACACAGTGTCACCGCCTGTCTTGGAGCCCGCAGTTGTTCCCCCCGACCCCGGGTGGCCCTGGGCAGGGCTGAGTGTGGGAGTGGAGGGGAGCTGGCACCCTGCCCTGCAGGGTGGATTGGAGGGCCAGTGCAGGACGGCTGACTTCCGGGCAGTGACAACAGCAGTGACCATTGACACGGAGGGTCACCTACGGTGCCCCAGGCACCGTGCCGAGCACTTCACAAACGTCCCGGGGTCTCGCCCCATGGGCTGTAGAGCTGTGGCACGAGCCGGACCGGTCGCCCTCCCCGTGACTCCTGGCCGCCATCCCAGTCTGTGGGCGTTTACCACGCGCTGGAGTCCGTGCTCCTTGCTCACAGACGAGACAGCCTGGGCACGGAGAGCTCGGGTCCCCGTGGGATGCACGGCAGTGAGCGGAAAAGGAGGCACCTGACCCGGGGCCCAGCCTCGCGGGCCCCCGCCCCAGCTCTGCCTCCCCCTGCTGACCAAGGAGCTCAGAAATGACCGTCACACTGAATTGCTGTTCACTGAGGCCCCACGGGGTCCTTAACACGCGGGGTCCTGCGCTTCCTTTGGGGGTGCCACCTAGACCTACGGGGCTCGTCGGCCCCGGGCAGACCGTCATCCTCCCTCCTGCTGTGTGCAGACCTGGGGCCGGGCCAGTTCTGCCAAAGCGCGTGGTCAGCTCTCTGGGGGCCCGGGGCTGCCATGGTGCGGGCAGTGGTGTGGAGAGGCTGCTGGCTGGCTGGGCCGCTGGAGCTCCGAGGCCGCGTCTGCAGGGCGCCTGCGCTCTCCTCATCATGTGGGTTTAGTGGCCTCGTGACGTGGCACTGCTATTTGGACGTGGAAACAAGCTCACGGGCCGCCGGCGTTTCCTGTGGCGTCTTCGTGACACGAATGCTTTGTCTGGATCAGGGCTGCTTTCTGGAAGGAACGCCATCTTTGGGGAACAGCTAATCTGCTGGGGTTTAGACAGTGGCACCTGTGTGGGTGGGGTTGGCCCATGCCTGCCTGCCCTGGAGCCAGTGCGCCACTGTGGTGTGAGGGGGCCCGGTGCCTGGGCCTGGTGTCTGGTCAGTCCTGGTTGGGGGGGGGGGGGGGCCGGCGCCTGGGCCTGGCGTCTGGTCAGTCCTCGTGTGGGTGGCCTGGTGCCTGGGCCTGGCATCTGGTCAGTCCTGGTCCACTCCTGTTGCTGGACTGGCCACGTCGGTGTTCACCCAGGAGGGTCTGCCGAGTGAGCTCCTGTGGGTGGAATCAGGTGGCACCATGTTCACACGATGGGGCGTGTGGTGCCCGTGGACTCACCGGCCCCTGGAGGCGTGGAAGGCCGCTGCAGCCAGCGTGGGCCGCCAGACCCCACGACCACAGCCGCTCGCAGCTGCCCCTTGCCTCCACACACACTTAGGTCAGGTGTCACATCTTCCTGAGGCTTTCTGTTGTCCCCTGCGGGGGCAGGCCGACCCTCCACAAGTCAGTCTCTCCGGGAGCATTCAGCCCACACACCGGGGCCCCACGTGCCACCCGCCAGGTTTCCCTTCCCTGCGGAGAGGTGTGGAGGCTCCGTGGGGCCCGTGCCCGGCTCGTCCGCAAGAGCAGGTTCCTGGTGCATGCCGGTGCTGCTCGTGCCGAGAGGCTGGGGTACAGGGCCAAGCCGACACGGGGGTTCGAGAGATACGGGGTTCAGGTGGCAGAGGAGACGAGAACACGTTGCTCAGAAAAGCTTTGAGCCCAGGATGAGGGCGAGTGGAGAGAGGTGGGAGCCTCGCCTCCCCCCCACCCCCCGCCCCCTGGGATGGGGAACAGACGGTAGTCGAGTAGGCTCAGGGGTGCAGCGTCGGCCTCCGGTGCACGGAGCCGTGGTCGGTGGGGTGAGCCGTGGGATGAGTGCCCGGCAGCGGGTGGGGGCAGGCGGCGGACCTGGGAAGGGCGCGGCCTCACTGCCCTGCTGTCCTTCCCGCCAGGTCATAAACCGCTCCAGCACTGAGCTGCCCCTCACCGTGTCCTACGACAAGATCTCACTGGGGAGGCTGCGCTTCTGGATCCACATGCAGGACGCCGTGTACTCCCTGCAGCAGTTCGGTGAGGCCACGGGCCGACCTTTACTTCCGGGTCCGGGAAGCCGTGCTCAGGCTCCAGCCTTGGTGCCTCCTGCTGGTGTCCTTGACCGTGGCTCCCGTCAGCGCGTCGGGTTTCCGCTCTCAGTGCTGAGAGCCGTCCTCGTCTGTGGCCGTGAGCGTGAGGCGCGTGTCTGGCGTCGGATGTCGCTGACCTGGCTCGCCTCGTGCTGTTTCTTTTTCCGTTCAGGGTTTTCAGAGAAAGACGCTGATGAAGTGAAAGGCATTTTTGTCGACACCAACTTGTATTTCTTAGCTCTGACCTTCTTCGTCGCCGCATTTCACGTGAGTGGGTGCCGGGCCGGGGGTTTGTGTGGTGCGGCCTGGCGACCTGAGACTTTGTGGCCGCCACGCTGGGGGTCCCTCTCCCGGCTCAGGACGGGGTGTCTGCACCTGGGCGCTGATCACCTTAAGGACTTGGGGTTTGTCTGCTGGCCCTGGAGGTCATTTTGAAAAGAAATCCAGACTCCACGAGATCAGCGAATGGCTTTGCGAAATAAGTATGTCATCGTATAATTCTAGCGCAGTGGTTTCGATGTTGAAAACCCAGCCTTTGCGTAGAATCCCTTTTTGAGCGTGGAGTCTTACAGCTGGTGGAGGAAAGCTGTCCCCCACGTGGCAGCCGTGCTAGATCTGAGGTCAGGGTGGGCAGGCGTGGGCCCCCAGTGCCTGGAGATTGGCTGCCAGTCTGGCTAAACTTCCCAAAACCGTGCTGGGAAATAGTGGTTTTGTTAAAGGAGCAGCGTGTGAGCACAAGCCCGTGTGCACGGCCTGGGCACCAGGTCAGAGCCGGCAGCACCTGGCGAGGGAGCCGGGACGTGTGGCCCACGACGGCGGTCAGATGCCCCGCGGTCCCGGCATGCTGGGTGGGGCACGAGGCCGTGGGTTTCCGAGGTGTGGCGTGTGGCATCCGCCTGGCTGTGTCCTTGCGATCCGGGTCCCGTGCACACCTGTGCTCTCGCTCGGCAGAGACGAGCCGTCGGAGCGACGCGAGCTGGACGTTGCCGTCCTCTTCTCTTTCCAGCTTCTGTTTGACTTCTTGGCATTTAAAAATGACATCAGTTTCTGGAAGAAGAAGAGGAGCATGATTGGAATGTCCACCAAAGCAGGTAGGTGCCCTCAACTTTCGGCCGTTCCCAGAGCGCCGTGTCCTGTTGATGGATACGGATCTCTAGGCTTCACTTTGGAGCTTGGGGTCTGCGGTCGTCTCTGGTCCGTGCCAGTCAGGGAGCCGGCTCTCGCGCGGGCGGCGCCTGCGAGCCTGGACCCTAACATGGTGCGGAGGGGCTGTCTGTGGCGTGTGAACCCGAGGCCCCGCGCCAGGCCCCCCCGGCAGTGACACCAACGCGGGATCTTGGCCTCCATCTGTTTGGCTGCTAATCAAGCGTCTCAAGAGGCAGTTCTTTTCCTTCCACAGAAATGACGTGCCCAGGGGTGGTCCGGGCACCTGGGCTGGCCCCCGGTGTCAGCCGGGTCTCACATCCTCCTGTCCTCTGGTGTTCTTCGGGGGGCACAGGGCCCCTGCTGAGTCCTCCGGCCCTTCCTGGGGAGCAGCCGTGAACGGGGCTCGTGGGTCCCCGTCGGTGCACACGGGGCAGCCAGGTGTCCCCCTAGCAGGCACCCACGGGGGTTGGCCCCACCGCTCCTGCCCCGCGAGAGGCCCTTAGGAAAGTGCATGTTTTCAGTCAGTTGTAGCGTTTTGTAAAGTTCGGTCTTCATGGAGAAGGTATAGTTTTTAAAAGATGAGTTTCTCACAGAGCTGGGAGGGAAACAGGTAAGGGGAAGAGATCAAGGAGGCGGGTTCTAATCCCCACCAGTGACCCCTCTGGTCAGCGTGCTCTCTGTGTGTTTGTGTACCTGCACACACGTTTCTGTAGCAAAGGGGAGCTTGCGTTCCGTGCTGTGGCCTCTGTGGTCGCTGTAGAACATTTGCACGTCACACACACCTTGTCCGGTGCAGTGGATGGAGGGGGTGAAACCCTTGAAGCTTTGTGTACGCTGTGGGGGGGGTACGGGTAGGGGGGTGAGTGTGCACGTGGGGGGGTGGGGGCGTGATGGAACCTGTCAGGTGGGGTGTGGACAGGGCGCGGCCGGCCGCTCAGCGCAGCCCCCTGCCCTGCCCCCAGTGCTCTGGCGTGGATTCAGCACAGTGGTCATCTTCCTGTTCCTGCTGGACGAGCAGACGAGCCTGCTGGTGCTGGTCCCCGCGGGCATTGGGGCCGCCATCGAGGTGAGTCGTGTGGCTGTGCTCGGCCGCACCTGGTCCCGAACCACGGGAGAGACGTGGCCCTGCCGGAGGCAGGGAGGGGCGTAGCAGCTGCCGCAGTTCCGGAACGCCAGAGCCCGGCTGCCAAGGGCCCTGTCACTGGGGTTGGAGCTTCTGCCCATCACACCTGTCCACGCGACGTGTTTTACCAGGGCAGGCAGGGAGCCACACGACTTGTGCCGCCCACCGCATGAGGCCGTGTGGGACGTGGTGCCCCGTGACAGCCCGGGCCGAGCTGGGCTCGGAGAGCGGTTCCGTGGGGCGGGTGGCTTTGGGCCGGGACACGGCGGGGAGCAGAGGGGGTGGCGGGCTGGGACGTTCTCTGGCCTCCGGGGCTGCCCTGTCACGGGCCTCAGCCCCGGCCACAGTTCTCCGCCCTACCCGTGCGCCGTGGGCACCGGCACGTGTGGCCGTTGGGCCAGAGACCGCACTTGGTCTGCCCGTGAGCTGTGCCGCGAGCCCCCCCCCCCCCCCCCCGTAGCCACCCGTCACAGTGCGGAGACCCAGCTCACCGGGTTGTGGAGGCGGGTTCCCCGAAGACGGCAGGACTCAGGGCAGAGGCGAGGGGCCTTGCAGTGACCACCTGGGAGAAGGGGCCGGTGAATCAAGAGGCAGGAAGGATGGGCCGGGAAGGGGGCCCGGCCCAGAGGACGGCAGCCAGGCCGAGTGCCGGTTCCCTCGGTGCAGAGGGCGGCCGAGCTCAGTGTTGGCGTGGAGCCCGTGAGCACCGGTCAGGCCTGCTGGTGTGACCAGTCAAGGCTAGGGGCGCAAGCAGGCACACACTGGGGTCCGTCACCTCCCGGGGGTGAGTTCTGGGGACTCCTGGGTCTCAGAGCCGTGAAAGTGTGTTTCGCGTTCTTTCTTTCAGCTGTGGAAGGTGAAAAAGGCCTTGAAGATGAGTGTTGTTTGGAGAGGCCTGAGACCACACTTCCAGGTGGGTATTTGTGCGGTAACAACTGTCCCCCCACCCCATCTGCCCTGGACGCTCTGTGCCTCCCCCCGCCCCACTCCTTGTCTGCCCCTTGGATAGTCTGTGCCTCCCCTCGCTCCCCCCTCCACCCCATCTGCCCCTGGACGCTCTGTGCCTCCCCCCGCCCCACTCCTCGTCTGCCCCTTGGATGGTCTGTACCTCCCCTCGCGCCCCCCCCCCACCCTGTCTGCTCCCTGGACACTCTGTGCCTCCCCTGGCCCCCGTCTGCCCCCCTGGACTCTCTGTGCACCGCCCCTGCCCGCTCCCACCACCCCATCTGCCCTGGACGCTCTGTGCCTCCCCCCGCCCCACTCCTTGTCTGCCCCTTGGATAGTCTGTGCCTCCCCTCGCTCCCCCC